>NC_060270.1:58183329-58228329 GCF_021613505.1 Equus quagga
AAAAACCCTCATGGAATATACAGGTGGCTTAAGGAGATTCCTGCAGAGGAGCTGGCTTAATCTAGCACTAACACGCAGAACAAGTAACTCACCCGACAGCTGCGGCACTGACCTTCTCGTCCAGCCGGACGGCCTCTTCCTCAGCCACTTCACTCAGTAAGATCACTGTTGAGCTAATCATACTCTGACAAGAAGTTCAGCCAAAAATATTCACAATTTTCAGGAAGGCTATTTGTCACGTGGATTTACATCTAGTATTTTAAAACCACCAACCTTGCCCTAAGTTGATATTGACTTGAGATATTAGCTATTGACAGCAATATATACTATCCATTATATAATTTATAAAAAATAAATATGTATTGCAGGTGCATGCACAAGAGTTTTTCTTTTTTCCTGAGAGTAGTATGCAGTTAAAAAAAAAAACCTTGGAGACCATTTATCATAATAATGAATTTTTGCAGCTGATGAGGAAAGATTTTCAAATGCCTGATATTTCTGGGTCTCTATTGATCATGCTCTCTGATAGACAAGTATACAGCTTTGGGCCTGACAGAAGTCCCCCTAAGGGTGGTTTTCTACGTGTGTCTCCTCTTCTGTAAAAGGGACATGTGCGCAGGGCTGTTATGAAGACAGTACGTTAATGCTTGGGCCGTGCTCAGCACAATGCCAGCCGCCTGGTGAAGGCGCAGTGCATGGAACTCCACTGTCCCCTCTGTACATCACCAGAAGAACAAATTATATCATTGGAGTGAGAACTTGGTAGACATGTTGGTGGTTTCCATGTTCCAATATTCTCAGGACGCCCAGACGGGCTCTGGGAACGAGGCCTCTCCTGACTGAGAGGGCTCTGAGTTATCTTGGTCATAGAGTTTGTTCCCACTCTCTAATTCTCTTGTTTTTATTTGCAAAAGAAACTCCTGAGATGCTCAACATATCCTAAGATAGCATGTGAGAGAAAAGTAGAATATAGAGAACTCATTTAAAGTTATACTGTACTTTAAAAGAAATTGTTTCTAGGGGGCTTAGAAAGATCTGAAAGGTTAAGATTAAATTTCAAAACTGCTAGTACATTTCTGTTATGGAAAGGCCTTTTGACACAAGTCTAATAGCTGTCCTTGTTGCAATCAATTTTAGATTCACATAATCTGAAAAAGATCAGGTTCTTGCAAAGTAGGAAAGTTCAACACATTGCTATCATATTTGCAATAAACTTGGTGCAAGATGTCTTTGCGAATATCAGGGAGCCTCAGCTCCATATGCTGGCTTCCTTGGCTCCCCTCTAGCTTTACTGAGATATAATTGACATATAACATTGTGAAAGTTTAAGGTGTACAATGTGATGATTTGATACATGTATATATTGTGAAATGTTTACTACAATAAGGGTAGTTAAAACATTCTTCATCCCACATAATTACGTTTTTTTTTGTTATTGTTAAAGTGAGAATGTTTAAGATCTACTCTCATAGCAACTTTCAAGTATATAATATAGTATTGTTAATTATAGTCAGAGTGCTGTACATTAGATCCTCAGAGCTTATTTGTCTTACCCTTGAAAGTTTGTACCCATTTCCCCCACCTACCAGCCCCTGGTAACCATCAGTCTACTCTCTGTGTCTATGATTTCAACATTTTTAGATTCCACATATAAGTGAGATCATACCATACCTGTCTTTCTCTGTCTGACTTATTTCACTCAGCATAATGCCCTCAAGGTCCATCCCTGTTGTTGCAAGTGGGAGGATTTTCTTCTTTTTTATGATGGAATAATATTCCATTGTGTATATATACTGCATTTTCTTTCTCCATTTGCTTGTCAATGGACACTTAGGTTGTTTCCATGTCTTGGCTATTGCGAATACTGCTGCAATGGGCATGTGGGTGCACTATTTCTTCAAGATAATGATTTTATTTCCTTTGGCTGTATACCTAGAAGTGGGATAGCTGGATCATATGGCAGTTCTATTTTTAATTTTTAAGGAACCTTACTGTTTTCCCTAGAGACTGCACCAAGTGCTGACTTCCTTGAGTGGTTTTGACACCCCTGTCAACAGTCTGCCATATTTTGCCATAGCTTTTGGAATTTTTGTGTTTCAAAGTTTGATTGCTTTTATTTCTCATTTGCACTGACTTGTCTTTCCAACCAGGAAAGTTGTACTTTATTTACTATTTAGTCTGACACATGTATTATTCCCGGTCTTTTATATTTGCCTCTAAACAAGCCAAAATATTTTGCTTTCAAACAACCCTAAATATTTACAAACATGAAGACTATTAAGAAAATAGCTTTGGCACATGTCACTATTTGCCTTAATGAGCCCTTGCTTTCTGCAATGGATCAAATGCCAGCAATTGTTAACACTTATCAGAGAGTTTATATCTGAACAGCATAAACCATCTTGTGTTCTACTTAATAGTGTCCTGCTGCTTTCAAACAAGTTCTCAAATAGCTGCATTTTCTTCTATAGCCATGCACAAAACTTCTGTGCTGTGCTTGATCTTTTTTGTTCACAATAAATAGCAGGATAACCCGTGGACTAAATTCCACGTAAGTGTGCATACTTTAAATAGGGCTAAAGAACTCCTTAATGTTGTTATTTCTTTAGCTTGGCAGTAAAACAAAATCAATGCTAATTTAATAGGAGCTCACAAACCAAGTTTTGCTTTCATTGTCCTTTTCAAAAGAGTAGAGAGCTGTAGTTATAAACAGAATTAGTAATTGCTTGGTTGATATGTCTGTTGAATAGTAGATGATTTTTATTCAATCTACTGCTTTTAAAATCCATTACTTTAATTTTAGATATAGTACTTGATAATAAGACCGTTGATCAAAATGGTTGCATTAAACCTGTTTATAATTTTGCAAAGTGATTTTTAATTCCCCCTAAACACCCTTCCTCTTGGCAGAGAAAAGAAATTGCTCATGGGCTGTTCAAAATTGGCTCTGTTTTTCTTAGATGATCTTTAATTACACTTTAAAGCAGGATTTCTTTATAGGGAATTGAAATTTTGCTTGTTAGAAAATTACAGAGGGTATTTGGGGATCTGCTATTAGCCGCAGGAACAAATAGAGATTAGTAAGACAAATGATCACTAGCCTAAAAATATTACTTATGGGAGACCACTATTAGCCCAGGGAAGGGCTAGCTGTGGTCATGAAGGCTGCCTGAATCAGGAGCTTATCAAACCTGTTTTCGAAGCTGCTGAGGAGAGCACAGGAGGTTTCCATTAGCTGCTAGGAATCAGTGGAGGAGTCATCCTGGAGGTTAATAAATTTCCTGAGGGCCTGTTCTCATGACTTAGCTCACACCAACAGTGGTCGAGGCTGGAGTTAGCGGGGAGGGAGGAGGCAGCAGAGGCCCGGGAGCCCAGGACCGGTGAGGAGCTACGCGCTGATGGAGCCAGGGGAAAGGTTTTATGGTGATATTTTGGAGTTAGAAGGCGGGGTAGAAGGTGAACAAAAGACAAAATAAATGGAATGCCTTCTCTCTTTCAAGGAGTCCAAAGGTGATCAGAATTTGGGGTCGCCATCCTGTCACTAGTAATCTTTCTGAGAGTCTCCCGTGTCATGGTGGCCCAAGGCCAAGAGGATGGAACAAACCAGAGCTGCCATGCCAAGCATGTCAGATAGCAACTTTATTGGAGCAAGATGAATATTTCATAAACTGATTCTTGAGCTTTCTTTACAGATGTGGACATTTGCAGTGTGAAGTGTATTGATAACCTGTGGGCGTATACCTAGAGCTAGAGAAAAAGGAACTGAGTGTGAGTTAAGGGGAGGAGGCCAGTGAGCAAACGGCAGGGAAGTCTATAGTAACTGAGTACACAGCCTTGTCTTATGCCTGACCTTCTGGCCTTCTGTAAGGTTTCGCTCTAGAGCAGAAAGCAGAAAGATCACCCAGAGACAGGTTTTATGTCAGACAGTCTATCCATCCCTCTGTATGACCATTTGAAAACTCTACACCTTAGTGGAAGATCTGTACATAGTAGGTGTTCAGTAAAAATGTGTTGACTCAATGAATGAATAACTAAGTTTATAGATGATTGTGTCAAATGTTGGTTTTATTTATAAATGGGTTGATTTTGAGAAGTTATAATGTTAAATTTTTTTATCCGTAGTTTTTTTTTCTTAAACTAAAAGTGGATTGGATTCTTATTACACCAGAGATTTCTTCCTAAGATTTACAATTTGTTTTTAGTCATTGTGTGGGTATGTGGGAAACTCTGAATAGATCCTCAGTTTAACTACTTGTTACATGACTACTCTGCGTTAGGCACCTCATTAGGCGTGGGAGAATATAGAGAAAATAAAACTTGTTTGTGGCCTCAAAGAACTTTTAAAAAATGCACTAGAAGTACTTGTATTCCAATCTTAAATTAGAATCACAGAAAATGATAAAACATAAGGCTGTGGGTGAGTATGGTGAAAGAGAGAGACTGTGCCAGCTACAGTCAGGTTGAATGAATCAATAGTCTTGAGGTCGTAAACATGCAGGTCATGTGAAGCTTGTTTTCCGTGGGCCAAACAGCATCAAGTTCTCTGCCAAAAGTTTACTGGGAGTAAGTGATACCATTCCTAGCAAAGTGGAGGCAGCCAGTCATTGGGCTTCTTTTTTGTTTATGAATGTTTGCTTCGTGGACTGGCTCTATGTTTTATACATCTTTGTTTCGGTCTTGTTTAGAGCACAGAGTGATGGGAAGTTAATATATGTTGAGTAAACATTTGGAGGGCTGTAGATAACTTTTTCTACTCATTTGTTAGTTTGTAACAAGAACATTCGCAAGGGCAAGAAAGCTTTAAGTAGGTGGTCCCTGTCTATGGCCTGAAAATGCTGCAGTGGACAGAGAGGCAACACTGAGACCACTTCTGAATAGTCCCCCTCAGTGCTCACATCCCCCAGGACACAGGCTGTCCTGGGGCAGAGAGTGCGTTTGCTTCATAGGTGAAACGATTCTGCCTTTCTGAATTTTCAATAAAATTCAGGACCTGAATGGGGAGCTTATGGCCTCTTGGTTAAGCCACAGTGACAATATCCATTAAATTTTTTTAAACAAAGAATTGGCCCACTGGGGTTCACCATATCTGTCTTCTTTTTTCATTCCTGTAATTGAGAAAACTTACAGCAGAGAGAGACACTCAGGTCACTCACCATACCCACACGCGCACGCACAAACGCACACACACACACAATCACACCACTATACAGAGAAGAGACAGCAAGGAATGGAGGTGGGTAGAGAGCTCTGAAAGTTCTTTGGCAGTCTTCTCATGTCTGAGAACTTGCTGTGTCCGTGTTTGACCAAGGCCATAAGGGTATCCCACTCCCTAATCACCAGCTGCATCGTTTGCTTCTGAGTGATGTAACTTCTGAAATACTCAGGACTCGGATAACCAAGTCCCGAAAGGCAGCAGTCTTAGAAGAACTATGATGTGCAACTTGAGCATCAGGAACGTCAGTCTGGATCGCTATGGAACGTTTGCTGTGATGTGACCGCGCAGGAGAACAATTAATTTCAGTTTAAGATGTAGCTAGAATTGTTCCTTAAAAATCTGACAGCTGTGTGCCTACAAATACCTTACTCTAAACAGTCTTGAGATTGAGTTCTGTTATTGTTCACTTATCCTGTGCTGTAAACAGCTGGACAAACCTGGTGGTAGCAAAAGATCGAGCTGACATTGGGCCTCAGGGAATTTCTGACACTATGTGGTTATTTTAGGAGATCCACAAACTTTCGTTAAATGTTCGCAATAGCTCAACATGCTGTTCGAAGTCATCCGGAAATGCTTTCTTAGTATTTCTTAGTTTGCTAACTCAGTGACCCTTCAGCATAGCACCTTTCCATTGACCACTGGCATTTCCAAAGTTGGGCGGAGGTTAGAGGTTTAAGTTAGCCAAAAACTTGGATCTGTCTCCCTGTGAGATGGCTATGCATTTCTTATTTCCTTTTTTTAAAAAAAAAATCCCAATAGAAATATAGCATCTCCGAGAGGCTGTGAGAGTCTTTCTAGCCTAAATGGTAGTGGCAGAAAGAAAAACAAGATACTGTGTTTACCACTGGTGATTTCCAAATTGTGTCTTCCAGATTGTTTAGAGGGCTTAAATTACTACAATGAATACAACTTTGAAAATGTTTCTTTTGGTATCTAAAGTCATCAAATTAAAATCTAGTTTTGTGGAATTTTAACACAACCCACATTTTGGTGGTAGTGGCAGTGGGGAGACCATCACAAAGGGTTTCACTTATTGTGATCTTGAAACTCTGCAATGTTAACTGACCACCAGCATTGTGTTCTGGGGAAGATAATGTTTTCCACCTGTTACCGCCTCCTCCTTGTTTCTCTTATCTGGGACACCACTTGCTTTCCAGTGAAACGGATAGTTAAATCAATGTTGACTGTATCACTAGATAAGAAAGCATAAGCTGAGTTTATGTTATGGAGCCACTCCATCCATTAGAAATTAACTCTGAGCTTCAAGGTGTTTGTCATCAAGGCCTAGAGGAAGTCACCAGCCACTGAGGAGACTGCAGAGAGCTGCAGGTCCTTTCCTGAAGTGTGAAAGCTCTCGTATGTTAGTGTTAACTCTTCTAAGTTAATTACTTATTTTTAACGTAGACATGGAATTACAGCAAATGCAGACAGGCACATGGATTCCAGGACCGGCCTGCTTGACGTGATGCCGAGTCAGGGAGAGGGGCAACCTCCCCACACTACCCCGGAGCTTCCCAGTGCACCCACAGGGCAGCCGTCCCAGTACTGCAAATTGCCTTTTAAAATATGTCTTCTTAAGGCTTTCACAGATTTAATAAAACCTCCATCAAATTTTGGTGTTGCTGCAGCCCCAAACAATCAAATATCAAGAACTTGTGAGGCCTCACCTGGATTTTCATGGCCCCAGAGCCAGACGGCATCTTTATTAAACCTGCTCGCACGCCGCCATTGGAGACGTCTGTGGGGTGGCGTGAGGCAGTCACTCCGCAGTGGGGGCGGGCCTCGGAGCTGCAGGGTTTACAGAGAGTTCTAACAGAAGGGTTCACTTAGGATTAACCGAATTGAATAAACACAATGCTGCATAATTTACGGCCCAAAATAGTTTTTCCTGGTTGGGTTGCTGACTAGAATTTCCTTTCTCCCTAATGGAATATTGCAAAGCCCCATATTGTTATAATCAGAATTTCATCTTTGAGTCAATCCACTTCATTTGCATGATATGATTTTATTATAAGCCAGATGTATAAATAATTGCTCATGAAGAGAGACTTTTCTTTAAGCAAAGTAATGGGGATATATACACACACGTATTTTTTTTCTCCCTAATGGAAATGGCTAAGTCCAGTAGCAGAATCTATTATTATGTGAATTATATTGAATTCTTGTTACTGTTTCCAAAAAAAGATAATTTAGGAAAAGAATAAATATTGTGGCTTAGACTTTGCTAACAAGATAGGATAAATAGAGCCCATGCTGGGAAGACGTAGTAATTTGCTTAAGATCCTAGAAAATTAGCTATCGTGGTACTTCCCCATTTAAAAGTCCACAGATTCCCTGTTGCCTGTTACTTCATATTTGGGCTTCCTTAATTGTGTTGTCAGGGCTTGCAGGGTCTGGCTCCAGCCTAACTGCCCCGCTGATTGACCCTGCTCATTGCTACATGCCCTCCACCTGAGCCTGATGAGTGCGACAATCACTCCCCAGGGGCCCGGCGGAGGGCCTCGTGCCTCATTTGCTGAGAACACTTGATGGCCTTTGCACCTGCTGGTCCCTTCTCATCGAAGGCCCAACTTCCTGAGCTGCCCGTTTAAAGCTTAGCTGACTTTACAGGTGCTGCTCAAGACCCATCACCTCAGAGATAAGAAGGAAACTCTGACTGCTCTTTCCTATGGTGAACTTTTGCTTCTGTGCTAGGCTGGAAAATGGCCCTCCAGAGATATGTCTGTGCCCTGATCCCCAAAACCTGTGACTGTAATCTTACTTGGAAAAAGGTCTTTGCAGATGCCGTTAAGTTAGGGATCTGGAGATAAGGAGATTACCCTGGATTGTCTGGGGAGGACAAACTGTCTTTAGAAGAGAAAGGCAGAAGGAGATTTTAGACCCACAGAAGAGAAGGAGGCCATGTAACCTTGGAGGCAGATGGATGTGGACGCGGATCGAGGAACGCAGACTACCGTCAGAAGCTGGAGGAGGAACGAGTGGTCGCTAGAGCCTCTGTGGGGAGTGCTGCCTGGTGCCACCCTGACCGTGGACGACGGGCCTCCAGAGCCACGAGAGAGCACGTTTCCATGGGTCTCAGCCATCAACATAAGTTTGTGGTGATTTGTCACAGCAGCCACGGGAAACTGATGCACCTTCTTTGGAAGGTGCTGTGCGTTTTCTGTTTGGTACAGATAGACACCAAATGGTTCTCTAACACTTCCCGTGTGGCTGATGGCTTTTCAAATCGATTCTAAGTTCCTGGTAGGCTCTCAGAGGTAACTGGCATAGATGTGGTCATAGAATATCAGTGAAATCTTTTGGAATAATTTATTAATTATTTTTAACATACAGCCGTCCTTCCATTATCTACAGTTTCCCTTTCTGCAGTTTCTGTTACCCACGGTCAACTATAGTCTGAAAATATTAAATGGAAAATTCCAGAAATAAACAATAAGTTTTAAAGTGTGAGCCATTCTGAGTAGCATGCTGAAATCTTGAGCCTGTTCTTTCTGCGTGGGATACGAATCGTCCCTTTGTCCTATCCACACTGTATGTGCTACCCATCCATTAGCCTGTTAGGAAAAAACACAGTATATATAGGGCTCAGTACTATCCAAGGTTTCAGGCATCCATTGGGGGTCTTGGAATGTATCCCCATGGATGGGGCGGGACTGCTGTGCTGGAGAGACAAAACGCTGTTGGTATCTCAGTGATCTATTGGTGATTGATATATATATATATATGTTTCACGAGTGTGAGGAAGATTATCCCTGAACTAACATCTGTGTCAATCTTCCTCCATTTTGTATATGGGACACCATCACAGCATGGCTTGATGAGCAGTGTGTGGGTCCACACCCAGGATCCCAACCTGTAAACCCCAGGCTGCCGAAGCCGAGTATGTGAACGTTAAGTTCACTACACCACCGGGCCAGCCCCTGCAATAGATATTCTCGCTTCATGTAAACAGTTCACCTCTAGAATGAGACGGTGGATCTGGTAAGCTGTTTTCTCTTAAACTGGCTGTTGCAAGAATGTAATAAATGTAGGTCTTTGCTAAGCTTACTCTGCTTATCAGTCTGCTCCTCATCTGCAAACCCTCTCTAAGGTGATTTTCTGGTTCCAGGGTTGCTGACCCATCTGCAGTCCATTCTCATGTGTTACAGAATGTCAGCATTGGGGTTTACTCCTGCTCAAATTTCTTCTCTTCCAAGGCGAGAGGGACCAAAAGGCTTATTAGGTTTGCAGCATTGTATCTCAGCTTACTTAGCATGCTGGGCTTGTGCAACTCGAATAGGGTTAGCAAAATTAGCAGGTACAAGAAACAGGAAATGCCAGACCTCATGAGGCCCATACCTACATTTCTCCTGTTGTCCAGGGCTGTCTGCCCACAGTGACTCGACATTCTTCCATGGCACATGGATGGGTGAGGAATGAAGCTCCATACCCAACACTGATAGGCTTCTGATAACCCTTCAAAATGATTCATTTATGAGAAAGCCACATTTTCGAGAAGTAATTCCTTCAAGTTCAAGGTTTTGGGCCCCGTTTTTATTTGGCCACTCACTGTAACTTTTATTTCGTCACAAAAGTAACCCTAATGGTAGAAAGTATAGGCCGGTTTTATCCTTTGGAACTTTAGAACTTTCTCTGAGGTACATAAATATCTACGAATCTGAATTGTAGAAGGAAACTTCATCTAAAGATTCATCTACAGGAGATCTGAACCAGAAAGTTCGGTTTATCACAAGACTAATTTTTTGAGGCAGATGAAAACGTTTGATCAAATTAATCTACAACTACCACCGAAAATGGTGTTAAATAGAAACCCATGGGGTTAATCTAAAGGGAACTTCAATAATGTTTCTAATTAAGGAGTTATAGCATCAAAATAACCAGTGACTTCCCATCTGTCTGTAGGAGAAAAGTTTTAAGTACTGTAAAAAATAATCATATCCCCTTACTCTGCTCTTTATACTGTCCCCGAGTGGGTCCTCTTTGTCAGCCTGTGTCTACGTTTTGGGGTGTTCCTAGTATGGCTTCCATGAGAGGAATCATGCAAGCAAAATCCCCTTGATAATGAGATAAATAGTTTTACATTAGTCACGGATACCATAGATTTATGTATTTAGAGCTGGGTAACCCTACTCAGTGTAGCACTTTGGTTAATTTCCCTTAGAGTGAAGAGAGACCCTGGTAGGGGGAGTTACGTAGCTGTAAAACTATTTTATCCCTTTCTGAGTGGTGGCCCAACTGGTTTAACTCTTCAGATATAGTTAGAATGGACACAAAGAAGAGTCAAGCTCAAGTACAAAGACAATAATTTATGACCCCGAAGCCACCCAATTGGCTTCTGAGTATCTCCTCAAAGCTCTATTAACTTTCTTTTCAACAAACTACAGATTTGAGTCTCTCAATCTGTTATTCTATGAGAGGGGCAGGTAGGTTGCAGGCTTAATAATTTTTACCACTAATCAGGACCATATTCAGTATAACTAAATTGAAAAAGCCTAAGAATAATTTTAACCAGTTTGTAGCACTTATTGGTTTATCAACGGCCTTTGATTCATAGGCACTGTCAACTAGGCATACCATCTGACCTTGATCTAGCCTTTTAAAGTTTCTTTATAATATTTGTCAACACACCACATCCAAAATTACAGTGGGAAAAGAAAATTCCATTTCTAAGTATGAGAAAAGGCTTCTTCTGTTTATAGTCATTTTTAATGGTTTTCTCTGGTTCTAAGATGAATTGAATGACCACTACGAAATGCAAGACATACATTACATTCTGCGGATTCCAGAATGTCACCTAGACTTAATATTGCCTTAGGATTCAGGACTGACTTCATAGAGGAGGTGATACTTGAAGAGTGGCTTTGCCAGACAGGTAAGGGGTCAGAGAGTACTCCGGCAGAAGGACCAGCATATTTATATATAGGTGGGAGGGAGCCTGGCACCTCAGGACACTTGAAGTGTGCTTTATGGCTAGACCCGTTGGAGTCCCAAGCTCTGCTTGGGAAGATCTCAGCCTGCAGCTTTAGTTCCCTAAATAAGAGTGGCAGGCCCTTGCTTTTCAGTTCAGAGAATTGCTTTGGTTTCTGCTCTTCACTTTACGTCTTAAACCCGCCTTCGCTTCTATGTGGGTTTTCTGAATTTTGTTCCACTGCGTTCAGACAAGCTCCTTCCTCCTGCCCAGACTTCTGGACAACTGCTAGCGTGGAGGTCTGCTGAGATTTTGATTCAGGCTTTCCCCAAACAATCTCTGCTTTCATTGAGTTCCCTTTGAGGGCAGCCTGCTCGCAAGTGCTATCAGCCTCTGACTGGCCCAGACCACATCCCTTGTATGACTGGGATGAGGAGCTGGTACCAGGTAGTAAAACTGGAGAAGTAAGAAAGGGCCATGTTACTGAGATCCTTGCTTGTTAGATTAAGATATTTGGAGTCTATCCATAGGGATGGTGAGTAACTGGATAGATTTAAGTAGTGTAGTGAGGAGATCAACGCCCATTTTAGGAAGATGACCTTGGTGGTTTGGTAGAAAGTGATGAGGTAAGGCGAACAGTTAGGAAGCTACGTCAATACTCAAGCTGGTGTCAATGCTCAAATGAGAATTGAGGAACAAAAGTATCAGCAGAGAGGATAGGAAAGGGAAAGCGCTTAAAGAGATTTTAAAACATAATGATGATGAGAACTGTTGACTTGTACGCTAAAAGTGAGGGAACGGGAAAGAGAGAGAGCCAAGGGAACTTGGAGAGTGATGGCGCCACACTCCTTGTAACTGGGAACCTAGGAGGATGATCATCAGGTTTAAGAGGAGTTAATGGGGTGATAATAGACTTACATCTTGAGTTGGAGGTTCCTGTGAGGAATCCAGGTGGAGCAGCCCAGGAGGCAGTTGAAAGTGTGAGGAAAGAAGGTTAAAGGTGCAGGTCTATAAGTTGTCATTGGCACCCATATGTTGTGGTGGAATATTATTCAGCCCTTAAATTATAATTATTAAGACTAGTAGTAACATAGGAACATGAAAAGAGAAGGATACAAAATTGTATCTATTCTGTGATTTCAACTATGTAAAATTGTTTGCAAATGCATAAAACTGAGAAGGGGAAATGGAAAAATTAAACATAGTAGATTTGTTAAGACCATGGGTTATTATTTTTTTTTAAAGATTTTATTTTTTCCTTTTTCTCCCAAAGCCCCCTGGTACATAGTTGTGTATTTTCAGTTGTGGGTCCTTCTAGTTGTGGCATGTGGGACACTGCCTCAGCATGGCCTGATGAGCGGTGCCATGTCTGCGCCCAGGATTCGACCTAGAGAAACCCTGGGCCACCAAAACGGAGTGAGCGAACTTAACCACTCGGCCATGGGGCCGGCCCCAAGATAGTGGGTTATTTTTAAATTTGATTATTCATATCCTACCTCTTCCCAAAAAGAATTTCTGATGTCATGGGACTTTGTTAATTTTATTAAAAAATGACTCTGTTGCTATAATATTCTTGTATAATACATTAAAAATGAATAAGAGCTTTCATATGAAAAAGAATTTTGTAAACTTCCATGTGAATGATTTTTATAATATGAACACTATTCTTTTTTGGCCTATCTTTAAAGGAGTGGTATTTTCATAATTAGCTTCTAGCATTTTCTTCTAAATATTTGTATTAGTATATGGATGCTCTACATCCTTTTGAAGATCACAATGAGCCAGGGAATTTCCTTAAAACTCAGAATATAATAAGGCCCAAGTAAAAAAAGTACTAGATAGAATTTGCTTAGATTATAAGACTTATTTATTGAACAATCTCTATATGCCAGGCACTACCCTGATGATACTTAAAAAGCATACAACATATTCCCTATCTTCAGGGATCTTAGCGTTTGGTCCAGGAGATGAAGAGTAAATAGGCAATTATTCTACAGTGTGATGAGTGAGATCATGGGACCTTACATAATTCTAAGGGCAGACATTCTAGGGGCACTTGGGGGCTTCCCAGAGGAGATGGTGTCTGCATTGAATCTTGAACTACAGAGAGAAGTTGAGTGAAGGGGCAGGGGGAGGTGCTTTCCAAAACGGGAAAGCATCGCATGCAAACACTCAGAGTAAGAAAGTATGACAAGTTTGGGGAGTTTGTAGAAGCTCACTCTGGCTTTTCAAAGAGCTAGTGAGGCTGAAGGCACAGCAGGTCCTGGATGGTCTTGTTTGCTATGCTCAGGATTTGGGACTTGGTCCTGTAAAAAGTGGGGAGTCATTGGAAGACTTTTGCAAAGGGAGTAACACAATTAGGAAGATGATTTTGCATGTAGTCTGGTGAATGGATTGGGAGGGATCAGGAGATGAGGCCAAGCGAGCTGTACTGTTGCTATGTTGCAGACAGAGAAATTAGAGTCTGAATTAGGTAACCAGGAGAAGCGAGAAGGGAATGGAGATGAGAGAGATTCATGCAGAGGAATCGGGGATACTTAGTGACTGAGGGTAGAAGGTGAGGGAAAGAGAGATCAAGGATAAGCCCTGGGTTTCTGGCCTGAGAAATGGGGATTCTCCTCTCCCCCAAGATGGGAAAGAGGAGGAGGAGCAGGCGTGGGTGGGAAGATGGTAAATTCAGTTTTTAAACATTGAGTTAGAGGAGTCTGTGGGATAGCCACGTGGTGGAAATGTCTTGTGGGTGGTGATACACACCATTCAGGAACTCGGATGAGGGATCTGGGCTACAATTTCTCGGATGAGGAGGGTGAAAGCGGATCTGGAAGTCAAAGGACAGGCCAGTGCTGCTCTGTGCCTGGTGTGTTAGATGCAGACATAAGTTTAGATACATCAGTGAGTGAACTAAGGAATAGAGTTATCGATTCTTTGGAATGGGAGAGAACTTCTGGGACCACCTAGTCTAGAGGATTACCAAGGACTAGGTGAGGACACCGAAGTTAGAGAAAAGAGGTTTACCGCACGACGTGTTGGATTCAGAAATCTAGGCTGTATGAATTTATGTCCAATCCTCTTTCTGCTCTATATTGCTCCTGGGATGGAGGTAGAAAAGAGAACTGAATGAGGAAAGACATAAAGGAGGAAACTGGCTTAGCTAGAGGACGAAACAGGAGTTTGCTACCAAGCACTGGCAAATGAGGCCACCATCCTGTCTCTCACACCCCTGCTTTCTTAAAAGGCAGTCATTCAAAATTTTCATGGGTTGGCCACCATCTTGGAGGCCAGGTTTCTCCCTCTCTCCTTAGGTTAGGGGTCACTTTGCCTCTATGTGAAATTTATAAAGGGCCGCTTTGTTCTGGGAGAAATTTTATCACCTGTGCAAGTCAAAAGCCATGACTTCATTGCTCTGTGACCCAGGATAAACTACGGATTTTCAAAAAGAAAGATGCAATTGTGTAATAGCTTTCCCATTGCTGTGATGTTTCAGGGCAGCCTAACTGTAATGTCATTTCCATGCTTCTAAATTGTTTTTATCATAGATGAAATGAAACACAGCTATTGACGACAAGCCGAACAGGCGATGCATCTGGCAGCTCTGTGAGGTGTGCATCGGCAACCCTCTGCTCCGTGAAGGCGACACCTGCTCTTACTTTGCCCAGCTCTTCAAAGTGGAATGGTAAATAGCATTAGCAGATAAAGTCGGGAGGACTTAAATAGGCTTTGTAGTGAAACTTGGTGTTTCCTTGGTGTTGGACGCATTTGTGTTGAGTGCCCCAGTCTGTTCAAATATCGGATGAGGAATTTTTGGCTTTGGATAGTAGGGACTCTTCCAGTTGGTGGGGAGGTTGCAGGGTAGATTGTGTGTTACACAAAATCAGCCATTCCATAGGGTTGCCTCCCTGAGGCTGGCTAGAATGTTCCGAAGACAGAGCTCGCTGGGCTGGAAGGCGTTCTGTATTATCGCAGCAAGACCTTCCCCGGGCGGCCTGGCCCCCTGCCTGGGGGAAGATGAGTCCTCTAAATGACTTAACTAACTTCTTTTTTGGCATACTTTTGCAATTGGTTCATTTCCAGGTACCAGAAAGAATGTAAATATGGAATGAATCAACTTTTTCCACATTTTTCTCTAGCAGTTCCTTTATGAAGAACAGATTTTCCATGGAGGAAATTAAAAAATACATAAACTGAGAAGCTGTGGTGCTGTTGAGAACGGCCTCATTCTCCATGTCACTTTGTAACTGGCGGTGCACACTGTATTCAAATGGCATTAATATGAAGTACAGAGTTTGTTTCAATTAGCTCCATTTTTCCTCGAGATGAAGAATTATCATAAATCCCTGAAATAAGAGTTGACTCACAGAGATGCTTGTGTCATTGCATTGGGAATTTTTTATGGCTTTTTTTTTTCTACATCTAGTTATAAAAATGATTAAACTCTGATTTAATGCATTTGATATGGGCCCTTTGCCTAAATTAGGAGTGGGGAGAGAAGGGCACTTGTGTATAACTCATTTCCCAAAGACAGACAAATTATTCTTTTGCAGTAAATTTGGGTAGAATGATTTTTTCCATTTTAGAGCATTTTTCTACAGGAAACAAGAATTTTCATTAGCATTTGGTTCAGATTTTTTCTTGGATGTCATTCTTTTGAATGATTTGAAAATATTCTTTTGGTGCATCTGTAAACATATGAAAATTAGATATTTGGTACAAGACAATTGATATGGACAGCTTGAAAAGCCAGAACTTTATGCAAAGCAGTATCTGGATTGCCATCTAAATGAAAACCGCATGTCAAGCAGATGCCATAAATATGAATTCAGACAAATGTCCATTGATAGTTTCTCCGTGGTGCATCTTAGCTGGTGCAGGAGTTACAGATCTGTGAAGCGCCGCTGTTTGGTATGCGCGAGGCAAGGTAAAGGTCCTTTCCTTTCTGTTGTGACTCCACAAGTCTAACCTTTATTGTCAGGGTCTCGGCTGAATTTTCTAACAGCAGATGAGTGGGAATTCATGGAAATAGCATGTGTTTCACCAGTTTCCTTTATTTCTCCCTCAGGACAAGCAGCTGTCAGGTCAGCCCCCCATTGCAGAGCTTGAAGCCATCAAGAGCAGGGATATATTTGCCTTGTTCTGGGGGCAGGTTTTCTGCCGACGCGGGAGATCACATAAATACCTTCAGGCCAGCATATCTGAGTCGTCAGTGAGTGACCTCCCTGACAGGCTGAAACCGCAAAAGGCAACTTACGGGGTAGTGGAAGCAGGCTGCCCGGCTCCGGGTGCAGCCGAAGCAGTACCCAGGGAGGGAGGCATTCATTCATGTTCACATCCCCATTTTTCTACGTGGTAGGAAACTCATTCCAGAGAGTAATAGTAGCTTAAAAATGCAGCCACATAACTTTTATAGCCCCATTTCTTCAAGTGCTTCACAATGAAATCCAGAGTCTTTGATAGAACTTGTCCCACATCCCAAGTTCTTAATGATGACAGCCAGACATAGTTTTAGAGAGGAAACCTGCCCTTTTAAAATATGAGTTTGCTATCTTTTCATTAGCAGACCTCACTTGGAGAGGTGAGGAAGGCCAGTTGCTATTAACCCACCTTCCTTCCCTGGGCGGAGGGCGGGAGCTTCCTGGGATGAGAAGGGAGGAAGACTCTGATCCTTGTTTTCAGGTGTATGCCTTTCTCCTGTGGAGTCAGAGAACTTGGTAACTTGGCGTCATTTAAGAGCGTTGGTCTTCCTGTGTTTCTTGTCAATAATAATATCTAACATTTATTTACTCCTAAAACATTGTACTTACTTCTTGAAACAAGTGTATGAGACTGGTACTAATGTTATTGACCTCATGGTGAAACCAAAGCTGATGGGGTAGAGCCCGAAGTCGTGCTAATAAGGGGTGAACAACCAGTTCGAATCCTGGCCATCTGACCACAGAGCCTGTATTCTTATTCATTCTCTTACCAAGACATGAAGAATGTGTGAACCAGCAGAGGGGCATACTAACTTAGCCTTCACACCACAGGGCTGTTGAACACCTGTATTCATTAGGTATATTCATTTCGTACATTGTCATTTACATTTTTGGTGTTTTATTCATTTATCCAACAAATCTTTATTAAAAATCTTCCATGTGTCAAACATTCTGTGAGGTACTGGGGATACAGCTGTGAACACAAGTATAGTCCCTGCCTTTAGGGACCTCATGGGCCAGTGGAAGGCAGGTGCCATCTACACTGCAGATCAGGGGCCCTGAGGATGGGACCCCTAAGCTGGCCTGGGGTGTCAGAGCACAGGCCACAGAGGAGGTGGTGTTTGAGTTGGGCCTTTCAGGATGTTGAGGAGTCTGGCAAGTGTTTAGGGTGGGGAAGAGCATTCTAAATGAGATGATTCATCTGGAAACTATAAAGAGTTGGGTAGGGATGAAGCATGAGGTATTCCAGAAGCCACCCACCTCTGTTCCTTAGTTTGGAATCTCTCTATCCCATCCTCCCACAACACACACACATTGCCCCCTCCTACCCACTTACCTTTGGTTCCTTTCAGAGTCTTCATGTTTTGGTTTAGGTGGTACTTCATCTGAGAAGACTTCCCTAACTCTCCCAACGTCAGATGTTCACGCTTAGTATTCAATGCTTCCCACTATCCTAATACTGATGGCACTATTTTTTAATTGCCTCTTTACCAACTGTCTGACGCTTCAGACTATAGGTCTTTTAGAGTCAGGGACTATGTCTTAAAAACTAGCACATAAAATGTACTAAATAAGTATGGGTTGAATGAATGAGTATGGGAGGGAGATGAGGATGGGAAAGAAACAGGAACAGATGATGAGGGGCAGAGTACGGCAGGCAAGTACTCTTCCCCACAGTTACCCATGGCTAACCCAACAGACATTCCCAACCCCTTTTCTTTTGCCACCTCCATTCAGGGGCTGCAAAAGTGAAATATTTACTTTCCCAAACTCCCTTGCAGCCAGGGGTAGCCATATTACACAGTTCTGGCTAATGAGTGCTAAGTAGAGACCAGCTGCGAGGGGGGAGCCTCTGGGAAAGTGTTTGCCTTCCTGGTGAAAAGGGAGTATTATGATTAGCATGGTCCTTCAGTGCTCAGAGTGGGGAAGTGAGGGCTGGGGGAGAGGTAGCAGCTACCTTGGTAGCTGTGGAGGAAAGCCCAAGAGAGTCACAGACACTTTGGCCTTGATGTCACTGAGCTGTGGACCAGCACCAGAAGCCATGTACCTCTGGTCTTCTCTTTATGTGAGAAGCGTAATCTTGTGGTTCAGTTGTCTGTTACTTGCAGCAAAATGCACTCCTAATTATAGTACTCTATAATAATGATAATAGCTGCATTTATTGAACACTTACTGAGTATAATCACGGTTCCAAATGCTTTATGTGTACTTATCTCAACTAATCCTCATCACAACTCTGCATGGAAGGCGCTATTGTCATTATCATCCCCATTTTACAGATGAAAAAAATAGATCTTTAACTTGTTGAAAGTTCACATAGCCAACAAGAGTCAGAACCACGATTTGAACTCAGGAAATCCCACCATAGAGTTTGTGCCCTTGACCACTGTATGTAATGCCAGGTCAAGGAGCTTGAACTTCATTCTGAAGTTGGTGAGGTGGTCTGGTAGGCAGAGTAATGACTGCTCAAACATGTCCACATCTTAATTCCCAGAACCGGTGCCACGTATGGCGCAGGAGAATTAATGCTGCAGATGGAATTAAGGTTACTAATCGGCTGACCTTAAAATGGGGAGGTTACCCTGGATCATTCAAGTGGGCCTAGTGTAATCATAGCGTCCTTAAAAGTGGAAGAGAAAGCAGCAGAGGAGGTCAGAGAGAGGCAGAGAGGGACTCAACCTGCTGTTGCTAAAGAGGAAGGAAGGGGCTACAAGCCAAGCAACACAGATGGCTTCCAGAAGGTGGAAAAGACAAGGAAATGGATTCTTCTCTAGAGCCTCTATAAAGGAGTACAACCTTGCTGACATCTTATTTTAGCCCAGTGAGACTGCATCAGACTTCTAACCTATAGAACTATATGATAAGAAATTTTTGTTAATTTATGCCACTAAATTTGTGTAATTTGTTAAAGCGGCAATAGTAAACTCATATGGGTGGTGTTGAAGGATTTTCCTCAGAGTCTGGGTACAGTCAGATTTGCTGTCTTCTTGAGATCTCCATGTTGGCCATGTAGAGTCTGGATTGTTGAGGGGTAAGGCTGAAGGTAGAGAGGTGAACTGGGAGGCATTGCAAAAGCAAATGCAACAGAGGGTCAGGGTCCACCCTAAGGCAGTGGGTGTGGTTTTGTTTGCTTGTTTTTCAAAGCATTTGTGGAATAAATGTTGTAAAGTTGAAGAGGAGCCAGAGATGAGCACATTTTAAAAATTTAGGATAAAGATCAGATACTTGTTGGAACTAGGTGTCAGGGCAACGGGGAGAAGGGATGGGTCTTGGCCTGTGGGAAAGGAGCCATGTGTTTAGGGAGTGTCACACGATTTCTGGTGGTATTTGAGGGCAAAATGGTGGTCGTAGCTGTGATAGTGGAGATGATGACAGTGGTGGGGATGGTGGTGTTTGGGCACAGGTAGGAGGAAATGTAGGCATCCTGGCTTCTCTCTTTCTCTATGGAGAAGGAGGGGATTCCATCAACTGAAAGTGAGTGACGTAAGGCTCAAAATAGCCCCTGTGCAGACTTAGGGGTGGGACAGTCCAGGTGAAGTTAAAACCTCACCCCCTTTTTTTTGGGTGAGAAAGGTTGGCCCCAAGCCAACATCCATTGCCAATCTTCCTCTTTTTGCCCAAGGAGGATTGCTGCTGTGCCAACATCTGCACCAATCCTCTTCCATTTTATATGCAGGGCCTTGCCACAATATGGCTGATGAACAACATGTAGGTCTGCGCCTGGGATCCGAACTCACGAACCACAGGCCACCGAAGCGGAGCGCACAAACTTAAGCGCTACGCACTGGGCCAGCCCCAGAAACCTTACCCTTTGATGGCACCACTTTTTAAGGCTGTGTTTTACATGTCTTCTCCCCGCCAAAGGCTCAGCAGCCTAGGAGTAGGAGCAGAGATGGGCATATTAAGGAGTGGGCATTTGGAAGAGAGAAAGGAGTGAGAGTTTTTACTCTCCTTTTTAGGGGGGGAGTGACTTTTATGTAGGACAGAAGGAAAAACCATCTCATTTTGTCTGAGGCTGATTTCATGAATTCTCAACAAGCACATCCATCCTACAATTCTCTACAAAACCTCCCTCATTCAGTTCAATAGTACCTCCCCCCAAATTCCCAACTAGAGCTTTCCTTCAAGTCAGGGTCATTGTCTTCTGTTAAGGCAGATATGTCAAGAAGGGTGGCACAGCAAGCCAGCCTTGTATGAACAAGTCAGCTTCTTTCCTGGGAAAGATGTAAGCGGGGCAGGCATGAGGGGAGGACTGCCCTGAGTCAGATGGGAGGAAGGGCTCCATCAGGGATAGAAGAGTGAATTGCTGGAATCCGAAGGTAAATGGTTTCTCAGCCACCTATGCCTACCTTCCAGGTTCCCAAAGGGGGTGTCTGGGCCTGGGTGGACTAAGGGGATGGTAAGACTTTTTTCCCAGAGGGTACCTGGAGATTCTGTGCTCTGTCAAGGTTTACTTACACTTTGAATGTGTCTGCATGTGGTCCTCTGGGAGACAAACATGAGAAGCTGCAGAAGTACCTGGAAGGTACACGCTCCCTCTGGGCCTGGAAGAAGATGTCCTTGGCCCCCCTGGCAACAGACAGAAGGGGTGAACAGAACTAGTGCCATCTTATGTAAGGCAAAGTGGGAAAGATGAGAAGATATAACATTCAATCCAAAAAGTTCCTTGAGGGCTAGTAAACCTCTTTGGGAGAGAGATCCTAAAAAGAATGCACAGCTTGCTGGGTTGAGAGTTCTGTTTAATATCAAAGGAAACCTTTCTCATCTTTTAAAAAATTTTAAAAAGAGAGTCTGTAATCCCCAGTGCCTCAGATTTATGTTTTCCAAATGTGGTCCTCAATTTCTCCACGTGCTCGATATCTTTTTAATGGACTCCAAATATTTGAAATGTGTAAACATCATGGGAGGATGAGTATTTTAAGTGTAGGGATGGGACTGGATTGGGAAAACTAGGATGTCATTCTGGAAGGGGGAAGCATGAGATGAGATGTCCCAGTGGTCCACGGTGCTGGCCTGGAGCACACTATTAGTGCAGGCAGGTGGAGACATTCCTGCATTTGAACTTTCAAAGAGTCGCCTGGACAAGCGCCCACGGCATCTTTCTTTAGTGGAGGTATGCCCTCTGTGGACTTCGTCCTTTCTCTGGGGAGAGAAGGCATTGCGTTGCCCTTCCTTCAGTACTGACCTACCTTCCTCGAGAAGTGGTGTCAAGTGTGTCTTGGAAACGCTCCCCGGGTGATTCTGATATACTCTGCTTCCACCCCAATCCTTCCCTGGTGGGAACGAACAGGTTCAAAGCCAAACGCTGACAAGATCAGGAAAGATTACTTGTTCTAAATAGAGTGATGTGTTTCCAGTCAAAATAATCTCTGGAGTCTTCTCTGAGGTTTCCATTAATGGTCTCCCTTGACCAGACACACCTCCACTAGAGATCTTCCATTTCCCCAGGTGCAGGGTGGGATCAGGGTACAGTGCATGATGTTTTGGTGATGATTAAATGAGGTATTAATGTAGGAGAATCACTTGCACATGGAGAGCCCTCAATAAATGTCGCTTCCCTTCCTCAGCACAGCATCAGTTGATAATGAATTATTGCTTACTTTTCCTAATGCTTATTCATGTTTTCATGCATTTGTGTATCTATTAGAGAATGTGGAACTGGAATGGAGGCCCATGGGTCTCAGTTGTAGGTGTTTTGTTTGCCTGATTTTGGTTATCAAGTCCCCCTTTGTAAGTAGCAGGGTGGCATAGTGTTGAGAACATGGCCTCTGGAATCAGATTGACTGGATTTGAATTCAGACTTCACTCTGTTCAACTGTGTCATCCTGGGCAAGTCTCTTAGCTTCTTTGTGCCTCGATTTCCTTATTACAAATTGTGGTGGGGTGGTAATAATACTGCCTGCCTCATAGGGTTGTTCTAAGGATTAAATGAGTTAATACATGTGAAGCGTGCAGATAGGGCCTGGCATCAAGTAAGGCCTGTAAAAGCATTTGTGGTTACTGATTATCGGTCAGTATATACAAGGCATTTATAATAGTCTTCAATAAATGTTAGCTGTTGTTTTCATTATTATATGGTCAATAAAACATGGTCAAAAATCTCTGATCCATGAACCTAAATTCCAGCTTCTTGGAAATAATTTCAGGCTCAGAATGATTTCTAGGACCAGAACTGGGAATTACCAGTAGTGGTTAAGGTGGCAACAAAAGTCAGTCTTTAGAAAGTGGGGGCCAGCTGTCTGGGACTTTAAGGCCTTATCCGAGGCCTTAAATAGAAGAGTAGTATCCCATGAATAGAAGAGTCTTATCTTTTTCTTAAATACCATAGACTACACTTGAAAATGATGATCAGTGGACCCAACTATGCCCACAAACACAAATAAAAATAAATAAATTGGTTGCCAATATTTAAAATTTGGGCTATTTTGTGTAAAACTCTGGACTTCCTGCCTCTCAAACAATTGGAGAATCTATAACTCTGGGCTTGCTCTCCTAAATGGCAACATCTACTCCAGCTGTGTAGAACTGCCTATTTTAGATTGTTCATTCACTTTTCATTTTTCCATAGTCCCCACCACTCCATAATATACTACATCTGGCACATTTCACTCATCAATCTTATTGTCTGATCATAGCAGGCCTTTGAATTTGCAACTGCTACTGTAAACTCATGTGAAAGAAGTGTTGCTGAGATGTGGACCAGGTGGTACATTTCTACTATATTGCAAAAAGATACATATTTCCACCATAATGTGGAAAGAAATACTGTTCATCGTGTCTTGATTTATGACATGTCCTCTCAGCCTACAAATGGGTTACTGCACATAAACTATCATCAGTGTCTCTAAGTTGAGTCAATTCCTGTGCCTCAGGGGTGCCACACTGATGTCTGTCACTGGCAATTACTACCAGAAAATGTTCACTATAGATGGAAACCATCAGGAAGTGGTACTAAAGAGAGTAGCCTAGATTAGCATGATATTTCCAGAGTCACACAAAATATGTTTGAGCACAAATATTCTTGGCAATTATGGCTTTACAATATAATTCTTCTGGAAACAATAGTTTTCCTTGTATACCAGACATTTGGAATCCAACTGTGAGGACATCCTTAGAAGTTAGACATTTGAGATCTTGGGTACCAAGTTCTCATCTTTGGCATTAGAAGCAAGAAGGTTGAAGGAGTGATGTGGCTGATCTTTGGTGTATCCAGGAGGATGGGAAATATATTTTAATTACTATGTGTAGTTGTGTTTACTCCCACCAAACCATCACTCTGGTCCTGGCACCTCCTTTTGAAACAAGTCATAGAAGAAAGGAATTTTTCTGTTGTTCAAACTACAGTTGTTTTGAAGGAAATGTCTTATGATTTAGACTAATCAGAGGGAAGAGTCAAGGGTGCGTAGGTGGGAGATGTATTTTTCAGAAGTAGGTGATGTTCGATCAGTGTCACAATGAAAGTGTTTCTCCTTTGTTTGCCAATGTGGGAGAGGATTCAGAACTCGATCTTTCCTCAGGGCTTTCTGGACGAAGCAGCGACCATCATTGTCAGAGCATACGGCTCAGCATTGCATCATGCAATGCAAATTGCAAGGCGTGCTTCTTTATCAGCAGAGTTGTATGTTAATGTAACTGTCACATTAAATGTTTGCTGCTGTGACTCAGTTAATGACTGTCATAAAAGTGTGTCAGTATCTGGCATTTTAAGTGTTTGTGGTGCCTAATGTACAGCTTGCTCTTGTAAATAGGCCACACATTTAGAACTAATTACATGCAAGCTATGATAGCAGGTTTATTTTTCACAACTATCTGAGCTGTGATCAGCACTTGTAATCACAAAGCAAGGAAAAAATAGGCAGTGACAACACCTTCATGTTGAAAGCAAATTCTTGTTCTGAAGTGTTATGAAGTATTAAGTGTTTTTCAATAGAAAGCGAATACTATTAGTCAGAAGTAGATAGAATTACGGAATAGCGTTAGTCTGCTTATATACTGTGTATACATCCACACACATTTTCGTCCTTAAAGCTTTACCCAGTCCAGTAAACATCCCAGGTTGTAATATTTTTGAAGGAATATTTTTTTGACTTCTTCTCAGGGTCAGGGGAAGGAAAGTGGCTGTCTTTTTAAGTTTCAGTGATGTGTTTTTTGTTTGTGATTTTGGGTTGAAGCAGAGTTACAAGTTGCTTAAAATGTAAAGGTGGCTGATAATCTTTTGTCTCTCCTAGCTGAGCAATGCCTCATATTCGTGCTGCAATCTTGAGCTTTTTCCAAGCTATCCTCCATGTCTGAAATAAGAAACCAGAGATTTCCGGAAAGTGCTGATAGTCCAGTCTTAATGTGGAGTTGATGGATTCCCTAGGGTCCATGGATGGGGTTGGGGGGCAAGAGGAAAGCACAGACCCCCCAAAAATGCATGCAAAATTTTACAGGTTTGTGTTTTCTTCTGGGGGAAGGATCCAGAGCTTTTCTTCTGAGGCTGAGAAGGAATATTAACTATCACAAGCTTACAGCTTGCTTAGACCACAGGAAGAAATGAAGAAGTGGTTCTCAAGAGCCCACCTGGTATCTGCAGACTTGAGGATGCCAGAAGAAAGGGACTTGTGACAGTCAAGCAGGACTCACTGGGGCTTCTAATTTTTAGAAAGCACAAGAAAAACCTGACCGCTGGGTCCTCTGAGAGCGTTGGAATGGACTCCATTTCTCTCTTCTCAAGCACAGAGCTTAGATGCAGCAGGTGTGTGAGAAGGAGGTGGAGATGATGGGGGCAGCTGGGATAGTGCCCACAGCAGCTCACCAACCCCTTTCAGTCCAGCAACCAGCTGAGAGACCAGAGCTTTCCTGGCTCTGTGAAAAATCTCTTTCCTATCTAGTGGAGGCTGTATAGCTGACGGTGCTGGCCCACTTCTGGGGCTCAGGCAGATGGAGACGGAGTCCAAATGTTGGGGACTGAGGGAAACGATATTGGTCCAGGAATCTGGCTGGGGGCTTTGAGAGAGGCTACTGCCTGGCCGACCAAGGATGGTGATAAAGGCCAGGCAACCTGCAGAGGACTGAGTGGAGGCTCCTCTGAATCTCTTGTGGGTCCTAGAATCCACATTCCTTCCTTTTCTCTTTTGTCTCTTCTCCTTTCCCCTTGCTGCTTCCTGTGGAGACTCCAGAGCTAAGTGCAAATGCTCCATACCTGTTACTCCCCTAATCTCCCTTCGCAGCCTCCTGTGCCTGTTTCTTTCTACACCTGTTCCCTCTGTCTTTCTCTCCTTTCCTCTATATCCTATTTTTGTCCTCTCCTGTTAATAGCTGGAGCTTGGCCTCTCCTTATCATTTGGTTCTTCTTATCTTTTTGTCACAAATGCAGTTCTTTTTTCTGGTGCATTCTCTCTCTCTTTCTCTCTTTCCCTCCCTCGTGCTTTCATCCCTCTCCTGTCTCCCTCCTTCACTCTTTTTGTGCCTCTCATTCATCAGAGGGAGCAGGGGGAGTGGGTGACCTGGGTGGGGGGAGTATTTGCTCTTTTAAAATGATCTGAGAATTTTGAGCACAAAGTGTACTTATTTAATTTAGCATTACGTCTAAAGTATCGTATCGCGGGGGTGACGAGAAGGGAATGGTTTTTTGGTCTATGGAAACCCCGCCTGGGACAGGGCAGACGCCCCCACTGTGAAACGGAGAGTCCAGCGACCCTCTGCCCGGCTCAGCTCCAGCCATGCTCTGGCTCAGGGTGACTTGGGTGGCACAGGGATTCCCTGGAACCATCACCAGGAACCCAGTGGTGGACATTATTGCTTGACTGCCTTTATGCAAGTCAAAGAGTGACATTCTTTTTCAGCCTGAACTCTTCCATCAGGATTTCTACTGAAACATAAGTTGTATTTTGGAGAGGTTTGTGGGGAGTTGTAGCTTTCTGACTCAGTCTAGTTCCTAACTAGATTTTTAGATGAATGCAAGCTCAGCTCCCCACCTCCCCCCTTCTGTCTTACTTAGCCTTTGTTCCTCCAAAGGGTCTCACCATTTCCTCTGTGCCTTTGCTGCTGGTCTTCTGTTCCATCCCACTCTGTTGAAACCCTTCTCACTCTTTGATGTCACCTCCTCCATGAGGCCTTCTTAAATCCTCAGCCAGGAGAAATGTCTCCCTCAGGCTCTGTGCTTCCACAGGCCCTTACCTACGTTTCTGATATGTATTTATCACAGTCTACCTTGAATTATAGCTGGGTATGGACCTCAGAAGACAGAGAGAAACCTGAGGGCAGGGATTATGTCTTTTTATCTTCGCTGTGTCTAGGACCATATCTCAGTAAATGGTCACTGAATTAACTTGCGGAGTGGCCAATGAGGACATTTCTCAATAATCTTCTGCTTAGTTTTCACGTCTAATAAAGATCCCCTTTGATACGTTTAATCATATTCACAACAACCATCCATCCATCCTTTTCACATTGTGGTTTGATCCTCCCCTTCGCCCTGTAAAGGGCTGGGTCTCAGAGAGAAGGCTGAATGCTCATCGTGGAACCAGCACTCTAACCCTGGCCACTGGTCCCCAGAGTCCCTGCCCTTTCCACTTTATTCTGACATTCCTCATGGGAAGGAAGGTCCACGAAGCCTATTCTGATGGTCTCTACTTTCCTGCAGCCCTTGGGATCCCCGTAATTCTCAGCCATGCTGCCTTCCCCAGGAGGACACCATAGGTGGGGTGGGTACCTTGCCTGCTTCCTTTTCTAAGAGAGCAGATCCCAGCAGTCTCTCTGTCCAAGGCTCCGGGACTGGTGTCCAGTGCTCTTGTGGCTGAGCAGTGTCCTGACCACTTCCTTGGAGCCATCACAGCCTCGTTTGCATACGCCCCCACTCTCAGCCTGCTGTGGGGCAGAGCCAGCTTTGATCGGTGTGCAGGCCTGGGAGGTTATGGCCCTAATTAATTCATGCATAACAATCTGAATTGCCTTTTCATTTGGAGAAAACTGTAATTGTTTCAAAACTTTCATAATGCTGAAATTCTTAAAAATGCAATTGAATCTTATTTTTGTGAGTCTGGTCAGGGTGATCTATGGGTAGCACTGAAACAAAAAGATAATGAAAAAAGTGTTTCTCTTAAATTACTGAAAACTATTTCTGTTAGACGAGGAGTTCTTGTCATCAGGCAAGATTTTAAGGAAAAAAAAAAAACTTAGAATAAGCAGTGGAGTGTCAACAAATGCTTCATCAGAATCTGGTTTTTGTACGTTAATGGACCAGCTTACTAATCCACCTCATTCTATGAAAATGTCATATAAATTGAAGAAAAATAAAGACTGTGAGGGAGATCACAGATACGAAAGCACTCTGTAAACAGCACTGTGCTGTATGAATGTGACATATTAAGATAGCTTGACTTCAGCAGTTCCCTTCCCCGTGGTTGGAAGGCATTGCAGGTCCCCTGGCTCCTGTCAGATGCCTTTTTAATGATCTTTAAGCCTTATTCCTAAAGGCAGGACAGTGATACTGGCAGGAAAAGTGCTTAATAATTTGTTTATGGTAAAATGCTATCCTAATTAGTAGATTTCATTAATTTTGATAAGGCATCACTCCGGCTCTCTCTCTCACCCATACAGTTAATCAGCCAGCAAGTCCTATTGCCTTTACTGACAAGATCTCTCTCTCTCCTGTTCGCTTTGTCTCCGCTGCCACCACCAACCTCTCGTGCTACACCTGGGCAGTAGCAACTCACGCCCTCCTACCACCCACCCCCAGGGAGCTCGAGGGATCTTTTAGAAACGAATCGTGTTGGGACACTCTCCAGCTTCAAACCCTGCAGTGGCTTCCTGATCAAGGTCCACGAGACCCTACAGGGTCTAGCCCTGCTTGCTCTCATCTCCTTCTTATACCACCTCTGCCTCCCACCCTGGACTTGTTTTTCAGTCCCTCAATGCCTGAAGCTTCTTTCTGCCACAGGCTTGGCCTTGGCTGTTCCTTCTGCCTGCAATGCCATCCTCCCAGGTCTTTGTGTGGGCTGGCTACTCATCTGTCAGGTCTCAGCTCACGGGTTTCTTCCTCCAGGAGGCCTCCCTGACCGTCGCGCCCACCGGGCCTGCCCACCGGCCTGAGCCTCCCTTACCTCCTTCTCACTCAGCTCTCACTTTTCGACATTATCTTATTTAGGTAATTGTTTATTTATCGTTCATCTCTTGCTGCTCAAATATATGTTTCGATATATTATGTTTTGCTCTTGCTGCTCAAATATATGTTTATATGTTACGAGGGCAGGGACTATCTCTATATTGTTCTCTGCCATTTCTCCAGAACCTGGAATAATGGGGCCTGGCACAGAAGGCACTCTCATTTGCTGAATAAATGAGTGCTAATTAAAGACAGAAGCTATTGACTGAAGAAAAAAAAAAAAGAAGGAATGAACCATAAGGTGATTTGGTTTACGTTGACAGTATGCTAAAACAACTAGCAAAATTCAATTTAATGGAGAAAAATAGTCAAAATGACTATTTTTCACTAATTCCTGCTTAATTCAGCTACAGAAGTAACTCCATGTTGATAAAGTAACAGCAGGTGCTGCACACTTCTATAGCTAGCCAGATCTTTGGGTTAAATTAGCCAGAACTTCTTATGATGCTTAGAGTCCACTATTCTCATTCAAATTTTACAAATGGAAAAACTACAGAGTACAGACCACCTACTTTTCCAGAAAATCATTATTTCTGGGGAAATTCCTAATACCCAATCTGAAAGGTTTGAGATTATGACTTTATTCTTTTCACGTCATCCATCCATTCTAGTGTGTGTCACCTCACGGTAGAGCGTGTTCATTCTGTGAGTATTTTTGGTGTACCTCCTGTGTGCCAGGCCCTCGCCTTGACACTGGAGAGCCTTGGGAACCAGGCAGATACTATCCCTGCCCTGGGAAAGGTTGGCTAACAATTCGTGCTCTGTAGGACAGTAGGATGAACACATCTGCCATGTGCTGCCGGTGCTGCCACCTCCGTGGAGTTGCAGGGAATCCAGAAAGTGATGCTAGGTTGGCCTGGAAGCCAAGGAAAGCCACATGTCCTGATGAAGACGTGGTATGAGAGCATCTGTGAAAAAGACACTTGGACAAATGATCTTATAATGAACTTCACAGTTAGGCCATGACAACAGTCCTGCTCCCAGTAGAAGTCTGCCAAATAGTCTGCGTTAAGAGAGAGAAAGATTGGGCCAATTCAGAGTCTTTTCAAACTCACTGGGCTCCATGTCTAAAACCACATTTGGGCCTTTTCCATGTTGGTATCTAGTCACTGCTAAAGGAACCCTTAGCTGAAAAATAAATGAGTTTATAGAATTTGGGATTAGATGGCAAATAACTGGAACTGAGTTGTATTTTGTTGAATTTTAAAATGGCTTAGAAACAATTGGCCCATATTTTCCTCAAAATTATCATCAGTAAAAAAGATTAAGCAAAACAAAAGCCTCCTGGGCAAAAAAAATTGTAAACTGGGATTTGCTCAAACCAAACTCCTTCCAGTACTTCCATCCTTGGTTGACAAAGACATAAACTTGCAAGTGTTGGCAGGTCTTTAAGCCTTTGAGATTATTATGAAATCAGAGCTCCAAGTTTTAGAAATGTTTAAAGAAGAGGCTTTTTTCCTTGACATTTCTAATTTCTGCTAAGTATTGAAATATACCACCCATATAATAATTATAGGTCATAGGATTTCAGAGCTGGAAGGAACCCTGGAGACAATTTAGTCTAGTCCACGCATTTCTACAGAGGTGGAAACTGAGACTCAGGGAGGCAAATGGACTGGCTCAAGGTTATGCACGAGCCTGTGGCAGAGCTGGGCCTGAGTTCCTTTCATCGCCCAGAAATGCCCATATTGGACAGGTCCAGCCTCACTTTCCTATTTGTGAAGCTCTGTAAAGTCCCTGGAATTTTGGTGTGCTAAAAATATGGGATCCTGATGGTCAGACAACTTTAGTTAACCATTACAATCATAATCTTGCTTCTTTGTCTGAGATGTGGCAGTTCAGAAGTAATGGGCACTGAGGATGCCTGTTAAAAATGGAGGATAGGGGCCGGCTCCGTGGCCAAGTGGTTAAGTTCCCCCACTCCGCTGTGGCAGCCCAGGGTTCGGATCCTGGGCGCGGACCTGGCACCGCTCATCAGGCCACGTTGAGGCGGTGTCCCACATCCCACAACTGGAAGGACCTGCAACTAAGATGTACAACTATGTACAGGGGGGCGTTGGGGAGATAAAGCAGAAAAAAAAGAAAAGATTGGCAACAGTTGTTAGCCCAGGTGCCAATCTTCAAAAGAAAAAAAAAAAAGGAAGATTTGCAACAGTTGTTAGCCCAGGTGCCCATCGTTTAAAAAAAAAAAAAAGGAGTATAAAGGCGATTTAGGGAGCTGCAACAGGACAGAACCAGTGTGTGGCATGAACACATTGTGGTTGGGGACCCACTCCTTCCCTCTCAGGTTCCTTCAAGTGCAGATGCCGGCTCTGCTCATTGTTGAGTTTTGAAGCACACACTTGCCCTTTGCCCCGTAGGAGGCGTCCACAGCCTAAGTGAGGTGGCCGAGTGAGTGAAGTATCTTTGTGAACATTTCTTTTTGTGAGAAGGGTGTGTCCTTTCTCTTAGTTTCTGATTGCATTGCGTGCTCCTGACAGCTAGGAGCTATGTTACTCTAAACCAGAAGAATGGAAAGAGCACATTCAGTCTCAGTGGGGCTGCTCCATGCCTCTGTGACGGGGTGGGGTGTTAGTCATCAGCTTTCTTTGAAGGCCAAGGTCATGCCACACAGATAGAAAGAAGGATCCTGCATGCCTTTAATAAAAAGTGATGCTTCTTTATTCCTTTTGATCTTTTTTGAAATATAGGAAGGTGCAGCTACAGATTCCGTGACCTATGCTCCACCAGCACCCACCCCCGCCCCCGCCCCCACCTTATATGGCAACTGTGTCCAGAGAGGGAGGGGTATGGATGTAAATGAGAATTTAAAGTGTACAGTGAGGAGGAATTTTGTCAGGGAGGAATCAGGAAGTGTTGTCTGAATGGTGATGGTCTTACTTGGTCCTTTGGGAAAACTTAGGAGTTACCTAGTTGCAACCAAAGTTTTATTTTGTTTTTGTTTTTTTAAAGCTGTTTTAAGTGTTGAGAGAAATGGTCATCTTTGTTTCACTCACCCCCAACACACATGCAGCTTACCATGATGTTTCCTGAGGCCGTGAGCTCATTTTTTTAAAGCCAAGAAGAAATTGAGCTAGTTGGTAGCTGGAAGACAGATCTGCAGAGAGTAAGAAGCATTAGCAATCAGTAGGCGCTTTCCCCTTCCAGGCTGTTCCCAGCTACTTTTGGACCGACGCCTGGGAAAAACGTTTATGTGAATTTCCCTTGGAGACACTGTCAAACTGTATCTTATTAATTAGAGTCCACTTAAATTTGAGTCCATACCAAGGGAAATTAGTCTTGCTCTTAAATCACACCAATACATAATGATGATAATAAAATAATACTTTAATATGTATGATGTTTAGTGTCAGAAAGTGCTTATATCTATTGGCTTATATATTACCTTATTTATACCTTCCAGACCACTTCATCAGTTGAACATTTGATGACAACATGTATATTTACCGTTTTCATAATATTCCGATGATGATGAGGATACTCATATTCAAAAGTACTTATTAAGTACTCATTTCTGATAATGCCAACAATACTGAGCTCACTTGACTCAAGTAAAGGACCACAAAAGAAGTTCCTATTTTCGGTGAAGTTTATCTGTCTGACATTTTCTGCTTCGTGTTCAAAAGAGAGTGGGCAAAGCCATTCAGATGTCAGGGTTCAGCTGGATGATACATATTTCTCTGGAGGAATTGGTTAAGATCAGAGAACTTCTTCCCTTCCTGTGGCTTAGAAACTAAGTTGCTAATAGAGTTATTCTCTCTGGCATTTAGATCATGAATTTTGCACAGACCCACATCAAGGAGAAAAGAGGCCCTTTCTATGTCAGATTTGCAGAATGACTTCAGATGTTTTGACTGGATAGCTGCAGAACAGAATGGAAACAGGACAAGTCATGATCTCCTTAGCTGCCTTCCAGAATCTGCTGGGCTCTGTTATTATTGGTTATCTATTGGAATATCATGCTGTGGTCCTTATCCAGTGTGGTCTGGCCTTATTCTTCTTCTTAAGATCTTGATCTTGTTAATGTTTAGTTGACTTGTTTTATCTTTCAGGAGACCCAGTAATGTCTCCTATCAATATCTTCTATTTAAAGTAGAAAGGAAGAGTTGATGGTAATGATCTTTTTCTTTTTTTAAAAAAAAGGGAATTGTTTCATGTAAATATTCTACATAGAAATACATGTACATAGCCACATGCAAAGAGTTTTGAGTTATTTCTTGCAAGCTCATCCTCACTGTGGAGAGCATCAGAATTGTCTTAGGACACTTGCTCTATGGAATCGCCATGACACCTGCACATCCTTTTGATGAGCAACGCTACGGCCTCTGAGAACCTGGGAGTTGAGCTATTGTCAGTTCTGTCCACTGAGGTACCATAGAAAGAACACCTTTTGGATTGTTGGGAGAAGGATTTAGGGTGGGATAGACTTTTGCTCCTCACTGATTTCCCCCATCTCTTCTTGACTGTACAAAAGTCCCGCCCCTGAGGAAGCCAACATCAGGCACCCAGATGCAGCTAGGGAGTCACTTATCTCTAATTTTTCTGGAGAGTCTGTTCTCCGGGATTAATTGTAGCTGTGTCCAGAGACACATATGAAAGCCAACGTTGCTCAAATGTTTCAGATTGGGTGGTGGTGACTGGGGAGCTGGTGAGTAGGGTGGAATGTGCTTGTATCAGGGAACATCACTGACTTCGAGAACCCCGGAGAACTCAGCTCCAGATTTGCTACTTTAACTTGAAATTCAGTTTCCTTGCCTAGGCTGTGCAGCGGTGGGGCCCCCAGCTGGCTCCTTTCTCCCACCTCACCCCACCGAAAGAGACCAACACCAAAGAATTGGGTGTACGGGCCCACACATTCCTTTAAGCTATCTCGCTTTGCGCACGCTCAGAAAATGGGCAGTGCCCAACAGTCTGCCTCTTCCCTCATCTCAGGGACCTTTTTTTGGAAGTGATCTTCCTGCTGTTCTTTACCAGTACGGCTCGTATGAACATTATTGGAATATGTTCATATGTGGTTGTCCTGTAGGCCTGAGGATAAGGCCTCACCCTGTGAGTAGACAGCAACATGATCTCTGAAGGAGGTGGTTATCCCAGGTTTCGGTCCCAGGAAGAGGCCTAACCTGAAACCGGACATCAGAGCACTGGACAACCCCTCTCCAGAAGTTTGCTCTCTTGGGTTTCCTCTCTTGGGAGCTGAGATGTTTGGGAACATGCTCTGGGATGCTGGGTACCAAGATGGCATCCACTGCAGAGCCAGACCCAGGGCTGGGGTGTGATGGGTCTCAAACAGGAGAACAAGCCATATTTTACCAGTTGGATAGATGATCTGGTCACATGTTTCTGTGTCAACATTTTTCCCTTAGTTGTTTAAAACCCTTAGTATATTCTTAAATGTCCTGGCCTGGTCTCAGCTGGGCATCAAGGGGAGGACTTGGGTATACCTAGTGTGGCATGTTAAAAGGGGCAGCATCTCTTAGATTGGGGTCATGGTGGCAGCAGGAATTAGGGAGAAATACCCAAGATGGAAGTCAGGGAAGGGGGTGAATTTAAGAGTCAGCCTCAGTGTAGTCTTTGCACCTAGCCCAGTGCTCAGCCTTGACACTGCCCCTTTGCTGGAGGGAATTCTCTCCTCAGGGCCCACTTTAGAGGATCTGGTCAGTGTTTTCTTTTTTTTTTTTTTTTGAGGAAAATTAGCCCTGAGCTAACATCTGCCACCAATCCTCCTCTTTTTGCTGAGGAAGACTGGCCCTGAGCTAACATCCACGCCTATTTTCCTCTACTTTATATGTGGGACGCCTGCCACAGCATGGCTGGACAAGCAGTGCATAGGTCCACACCCAGGATCAGAACTGGCGAACCCCAGGCTGCCGAAGTGGAACGTGCGAATAAAGAACAAGTACGAATACCACAGGGAATGGCCATAAACACCTCTTGTCTCAGAAAATTGTTAGAAACTGGGTGGCTAAAAAGGGTAGGTTTTATCACAGAGTCAGGTCAGCTCCAGGGCTGTCGGGGTTGAGATAGAGAACTTCTCTGTTTCAATATATCATAATATGGCCTTAGTTAGGCCCTGGATGCAATTCTGGTTCTATTAACAAACTGTGTGATCTTGGGCAAATTACACAACCTTTTTGAATGTCTTTTCCTAATATGTAAATTTGGGCCACAAACAGTACTGACTTCATGGGGTAATTTAGAAGATTAAACAGGATAATGTATGTAAAGTACGGGGTTTAGTGCCTACCACAGAATAAGGAATAAGTATTCAATAAAAGTTATTATGAAATTCATAATAAACATTTGAAGTCCATCAGTGGGCTAGCAGTGTCCCAGGACTCAATTAGGTTGTAATTAAATGTATTAATGTCTTATGCTCAACTTTAGTGAAAGGAATTATTGCTTTGTTTTTAATGGCTATAAAATTCTACTTAGCTAAATAATGGAATAAGACGAATTCCCTACAGTCCAAGCTGGATTTAGTAAGATCTGGAAGGTTATGGCACACGGCACAAGTCACTGCAGATTACGACATCTCTGCACCCAAACATTACAGTTATTTAAGGTATATTGGGTGGTCTTTTAAAATGTCTTTGACAAGAAGAAAACTCAACCATGTAAGATGAGTTTACAAGAAATCTATATCCGTAACCTCACCAAAGTGTGATATAAGCAATATATCATGGTAAAAATAATTGTGTAACTATCCTTTTAAAAAATCTTTTGTTAAAGAATATTACAAAAACATTAGAATTTTTGCTTATTAGAAAATAAATATCTTTGAATATAAACGTCTCATTGACATAACACCATTTTGTATATTTATACTTACGTATATATACATATATGCATGTGTGTGTGTATATATATATATAATAACAATTAGATAATTTGTAGTGACAGGTAAGAACTAAATTACAGGAACCAGAAACCTAATATTCTTGCTAACCAGTCACTCATTTCAAAGTAGTGAAGATGATGGCTTTTTACAATTTCTTGCTTATATTCATAGATCTGTTATAATTTCCATTAAGTTATCTCAGAGGTCTTCTCCATCACAAGACAGCAAAAGCTGGACATTTACTTCTTTATTAAATGCAAGAAGATGCGCACGCCCTGCCTCGTCCCTGGTGTGCGTTTCTGTGGGGACCAGTGGAGACTCTCATTCAACATCAGTCAGCCTGCAATCTTCTCATCACTCTTCAATTTGGACCCCCCCCCCAAAAAAGGCTATTCAGACAAAAATTCTCAGATTTCAGATGTTATGGTAGATGTGGGTGGTACATCGTGGAATAGTTTTTCTCCATGTTACTCATGCCCTCAAGTTTTTGACAGAATAAAGACTTTAGCAAGCCACTAATCTCTCATGTTTGTCATCTCTCTTTTATTTATGGGGTTGGTAGGGTGTGTGTTCAAGAGGAGAGGGTTTGGGCTCTGAAATTCTAGCCCACAGCTTCTGAGGCATGTTAGAGAAGCCACATCACTGTAGTGTGTATCTTCCTTTATATCTTGGAACATCAAATAAGAAGCCTGTCCTCAGGGATGGCAGAGGGGTGATACCAACAGCTGCCTTTATTGTTACCATATTTGCTGCTACCCACACCCTGTCTCTTTTTGAAAAGGGCTATGAACTTCAGACAGGGGCAAGAGTGACAGTGAAATAGTGCATTTTTAGACTAGGAAGACCTCTTTCATTGAACTTGTATTTTTATTCCATTCGAGACAGGGCCAAGCAAATACTACCCCAGTGATTGTATATGTGTGCTTTCTGAAACACTTTAATACTGTGTAAGTTTACATTCGCACATGTCTCTTGCATAATCAACCTCTCTCTCCCTCTCACACACACTCATGCAATTTCCCATCAGCATATCTACCTAAAAAACAAAAGAAAACAACAAAAAAGAACAACATAATGCCCTTTAGATACTTCTCCATTTCTCCTCTCCTCATCCTAACAAAATGCATGGAAAGAGTTGTCTATATTTTGTGTCTCCAATTCCTCATTACTTTCCCTACCAAAGTCGCTCGATCCTGGCTTACATCCCCATTGTTCCATTAAATTGGCCCTTATCAAGGTTACCAATAACCTGTATCTGGCCAAAGCCATGGGCCAAGTTCCCATTTTCATCTTACTCCATCTGTCAGTAGCAGTTGACCTTGCTGAACACACTCTTCTTTTTCGATCCACCCTCCTTGAAACACTTCCCTGGCTTTGGTGACACCATTCTCCTGGTTTTCCCGACCTCAGGGAAATCTTTGTCTCATCTCAATTCCTGGTTGCTCTTTTTCTATCAGACATGGAGGAGAGCCCAGAGTACCAATGACGGCAAACTCCTCTAGCTGCACTCTCTCCCAGTTCCATGGCATTAATACCACCATACACTGACACATGTCAAATGGGCATCTCCAGTCCAGCTAGACTATTTAATCCAACTACCTACTCAACATCTCCACCTGGATGTCTAAGAGGTACGCAGAGAAAGGAGACATAAGGACCAAGTTATTTCTTGAAACCAAGAGGAAAGTGACCTCAAGTGAACTCTTAAGATGCAGCCATTGTACTATATTCTCAAATCTGGGACAAATATTAAGGCCAAGAACACTTTAAGTAGTTGTAAAAATATAGTTATACTAAAACCCCCACTCAGCTACTCCATAATCTCACCTGCTCCTGACACCTCTGAAAGCCTTGTCCTAAAACTGCCCTCACCCTCCTGGAACTCACAGTGCCCCCACTCTCATCTCCATCTCACCTCCAACCATGGCTGGTAAGTCTCCACGGACTTCCCAGACTATTTGATGGCTCAACTCTTCAATCCCTTTCTATGTACCTAAGGGAACCATTAATCCCGCTCTTCCAATGATCCCAGCTTCAAATCACTCAGCGTGATTTCCTCTCACTCTTATTCGTGAGACAAAAATAGGAAATATTGATATCATCCTAAAGGACTCCTCTTAAGCGGTCCATTTTTATATAAGTCAGGAATTTTAAACACATGTGAGAATCAAATGTTAGACTTATAGAGAAGGATCTAATTCTTTATTCTTTTTCTTATATCCAGTGATTGTTGCTGTCATCACAATTACTTTAAACGCATCTGGGATTTAATGCTTTAAAGGAACTCACTCTGCCAGACTCAGACACAGTATTCCAAATGGTACTTATTCACAGTTTTTCACGTTCCCTTCCCCATCCCATGACCACCCAAAAAGAACACTCAGTCTGTCAGATGGCAGTTGTAGAATGTCCTTTCTACCCCTCCTCCTAGAGCAGCCTTGTGCACAGGAAACGCCCACCCCTCCTCCCACCACCTGTTGCTCAGTCTTCCTGAGCGGACCAGGAATGCCTGCTCTGAGTGGTAAGAGCCCCTCCTTCACTGGGCCACCTTTTACTAGTGGGTGGTGTCATTATGCTTTCAGTGTTTGCATGTTCCTCTTGCCTTTAGAGGTGATGACCTCCTTGTTGGCAGCATACTTAGGTAGGGCCACGGCCATGTTTTCAGCCCTTTGTCCCCAGTGTCTGAAGAGCTTCTGGCCCAGCCATGTTTGATTCAGAGGAGGACGTGCTCCAAGGTGGCCTCAGGCCTTAGCTATATTCTTGGCTACAAGCTTGATAGCGGGACCCTCGCTTTGAAGGGGTTGCTGGTGCTTGCCCAAATTCATACGGCAGTACTTCCTGCTTCATGTGGCTGTTAGCACTTGGGCATCTACACCGCCAGTAAGAACCTCTGGGAGGAAAAGAAGTAAAGGGCCCCAAACTCCTAACATAATTATCAAAGCAATTTATAAATTCAAAGCAGCGTTTCGGTTGTTATCAGTTTTCTATACCGCCAGAGCAAATTACGACGAGCTTAGTGGGTTCAAACCATAGGCGTCTGTGGTCGCACAGCTCTGCAGGTCCACGGCGGGGCTCGGCGTGGGTCAGCTGAGTCTCTGCTTAGGCTCTCACCAGGCTGGAGTCAAGCTGTTGGCAGAGTTGCTGTCCTCTAAGGAGGCTCTGGGGACGAATATGCTTCCAAGCTCCTTCAGATTGTTGGCAGAATTCAGCTTCACGCAATTGGAGCGCTGAGATCCCTGTTCCTGTGCTGCCTGCCGCCCAGCAGTTCTCAGCTTCTAGAGGCTGCCTGTATTCCTGGCCTCGTGGCCCCTGCCTCCATCTGCAAAGCAACAATGGCTGGTAGAATCCTCCTCGTACTTCTAGTCTCCCGGCCCTCCCTCTGCCTCACATTGCCCCAGCTGCATCTCTCTGCCTGCCTCTTCTTTTTTTAAAAGGCTCGGGTGATTAAATTGAGCCCACCTGCATGACCCTGGATAATCGCCCTATTGAAGTTCGGCTGGTCAGTAACTTAATTCCATCTGCAAAGTCCCTTCACAGCAGCAGTAGCTAGAGCAGCGTACGGCTGAAGGACCAGGAGACGGAAAACTCGGACATCTTTACAATGATCCCTGCCACTGAATGCATCCATTTTTCAGTTACAACTCTCCACACCTCTCACACCCTCAGTTCTGGCTAAATTTTCACTTTTGTCCTGAATGTCCAGGCATCAGAGTTTACTCACTAAAACCTCTCTGCCCGAAGATCAGCCACTCTCTGGCACGATCTAACTGTGCATCATTGGGCAAGTTCCTGAACCTCTCTGAGCCTCACTGTCCTCATAGGTAATAGAATTTGCCGCTCTACAGTACTGTTCCAATCATTAAAGAAAATTTACCAGATTTTGTAAACTGTCAAATGAAATGCAAATGTTCATTGTATTACCTTATGTTCTAAATATAAATATTTTTAAAAATAGAATGAAATGTTCTTAAAAAGTGACAGAAGAAAGCTAAGAACAGTAACTGAGTGTTAATTCTAAACAGGTCTATACGTTGTTTTGATGTAGTGGTTTTTAAACCTGCTTGGAACTAAAGTCAGAAAACGTGGGCTGGCGTCCGCTCATTAGCTGGATGACCTTGGTCACCTCGTTTAGTTTCTCGAGGCCTTTTGTTCTTATCTATGAAATTAATGTGTTTAACAAAAGGACCTCCAGTGTCCCATTTGGCTCTGAAATTCTATGCTTCTATTTGGTGCTCGTTCTTCAAGATGCACTAAGAATCAGACTTGCAAAACCCATCTATGTGTAGCCAGCGCTTCCCAAGATGACTGCAAAATGCCCAAGACAAGCTCGTAACACTGGGGCTGGGAATGTCTTCCAGGACAACCTGAAATATGTTTGTGGGTCCGACAGGCTTCAGTCCTCTGTCAGGATAATCAAGCATTTCTTCACCCAGTTCCAAAATATTTGGCTAATGAACAGTTTCAGTCTGAAAAAAAATTTCCATTATTTAATTGGCTGGATGTTATTATGTTTCAGAAAAATACTAAATATGTTGCATTAGCAATAAAAAATTATCCTTGAATTCTGTTTCTAAAAGAAAAATCAAACATGAATGTAAAATCTAATTGCTTATTTGTTAACTTCTGGATTTGAAATATCCTCCAATATTTCAAAATTTGTACATTAAGTAATTGTAAAATTTGCCTTTTCTCTCCCTAAGAATTCTGTTTTTATTTCAAACAAACCACGAAGATTAAGCTAGTGTCTAGTCATGTCTTGAGAGTCACTAATGAATGCATTCGATTTGCTCAGACTTAGTGTGTTGCATATCTCGGATCTGGAATAAAGACTATTTTCATAAATTTTAGTCTTGAACTTTAAAAGGAAACATTTTTCTCAAACTCCCTTTTGGTGGGTTTTACAACAATAGGATACTCATTTCTATTACAGCGTCGGTGCAGGATTTTAGGAGAATTGTGAATTTTTGAGTCTCTTTTTGATAGGCAGCTTGGGGGCCCCACGTCCTGCAGGGCCAGGCAGGAAGCAGGAAAATGACAGGGTCGGCTGAGTGTGAGCACAAGTCCTTGTCATGTTTGAGTTAGTGCTTTTTAAGGGGAAAAAAATGAGTTACTTTGACCACACTGTGGTGGTCAACCAGGCTTCCTTTAAAGAAAATGATTCTCTTTGCCATGGTAATCTGCTAGGTTGTTGTAGCTGGCTGCAATTGAAGTTTCACAAGATGAATGTGGCATGCAGGGTGTTTACCTTTAATCAGTTGCATGTGTGTGATGGTTTCAGGTCCACGACTCCGGAGTGGGGTTTGAATGGAAATGTCAGACAGCCTGACACACTGAGCAAGGCAGAGTGAGGTGGGTTTGCACACTCCACTTACAGTTTCTTAGCCAGAAATTGGCAGTTTTAATCTGGGGGATTAGACACAGCAGAGACAAGAAAAGAAGACAAGAAGGAAGTTGGGGCTGTAAAAACTGAGAAGGAAAAGAATGCAAAAGTAGCAAAATAATAGCAGACCTTGAATTTGTTCTTGGAGTTGCAAGAAAAAAAGAAGAGGAGAAAAAAGGTGCGTAAGATAAGACTTTCCTTGATTCGTTTATTATTCATTCAACAAATCAAGTACCTGCTTTGTGCTCAGTACTCAGTACTCAGTGCTCAGTACTGCGCTAGTTGGTGCGATAAACAGTGAACAAGACACATCCTCCCTGACCTTGAGGAGCTTACAGTCTACTGGGAAGGCCAGTCTCAAAGTTGCATTCAAGGACTACTTACGTGCCCAGGCTTGCTTAGAAAGAGAGAAACTCAGCTGACTAGGCGGGTCCCAGTCTGCCCAGAATGTATTCATATGAGCAGTGAGTGGTCCTGCCCCGAGCAGAAGGTACTGCCTCTCCGGGGCCCCCAGCTGCAGAAGCTTGGAAGTTTGGAAGACTGTTGGCAAGCCACAGTTCATGGATATTTCTACCAGGCAGACTTGTTTGTGTTGGATAAGAACAATGATAGAATGCCATATATATTATCCTTAAGTGGAATTGGAATACTTTTGTAGGATAGTCAAAGTATGTAGTCCCCAGATGTAAGAAGGGGTGAGAGCAAAGGAGGACAAAATGGGGAAGCAAGCTTTGGTGATTTTCTTTCTGTCCCTCTCTGGTACTCTCCAAACACTACCCTTCAGATGCCTCTCCTGAGTGCCATATGGTGCCACCCTCGTGAATCATTCACCCTTCCCACAAGGCCAGCTTATGGGTCCTGTATCTCAGTTCCAGAGCCTGCTAAGCAACTGGAAGCATCAAACAAGCTAATTCAGTCTGAACTGTCACTAGCAGATACCAGGCTGGGAGTGAGCCCTCCGTTTGCCGGTCAACTGTTGATCCTCTGTGGCTCAAACGAGGTAGTAATGGGGGATTTCAGACGCACAGCCAGGACCGGGGAAAGGGCAGGGGCTGTGGGCTCTCCTTGACTCTTTGCTTATTCTAAAAAGGCGTAAGTCAACCGGGGCAGGCTCTGACGTGTCTGTGACCAACAGGAGAGAAGGTGGAAGCATCTGGGGGTGGTTCTGGCAAAGCTTCTCATTCTCCACACATGAAAAATCGCTACTCAACGCTTTCGAGTAGAAATTCTAACGGCTTAGAACCAAATTCTGTCTTGAATTAAAACATGTTTTTCATTCTAAAACTGGGTGAGTGCACCTCATATGTAATCGTTTTTGTCAGACCCTCCCTCATCAACAAGTGTGGCGTTCTAGACAAATCCCTGGTTGATAAGTGCTGTGAGCTCGAGACCCATCCCTCATCCCTTTTCTCTCACTGTTCTGCCTGTGGCCTTCCAGAGAACCATCGACCAGGCGAATCTTCTGCAGCCCTGGCCCTGGGCTCCCGAAGACGGGCTCAAAGGAGGATGGCTAGAAAAATCCCAAGGGTATTCTTCTAAAATCTCATTGTTTAGGAAATAAAGTTTTGCTTATTTATTGTTTTCCTTTTTTAGTTTCTTTTGCAAATGTAAAGATAGGAAATTGAAATTTGAAATACTAAGCATTTATGTTTATAAATATATTTATCTACATGTATATGTTAAATTTAATATGTTTAAAGATTATTCTAACTGCTGTTTTGGGGTATTTTCCCATTGCCAAGGTCCTTCATATACATTTTCTCATCTGAGCTTCAGAGCAGCCCTAGGGGGCGCTTTACTGTCTTTTCTTCCCCCTCAGGAGGGAGGAAGAAAAGGCCCACATACCTGCTCCCTGGCTTGTGCTGGTCACCTTCATAAATATTCTACTCATGTGTATATTCATACATGTATTATTTCACATAATTCTTACAACAGCACGGTGCAGTAGGTATTATTTACATGTTTATGTCTTTGCACATGAGCCTCACCAAGCCTTTAAAGAGAGAAACCAGGACATGCAGGAGGTTCCTTGGAGCTCACAGCCCTCTGCTCCTGCTTCTGGCCCTCCCCACCCGCGGAGGACTGGCACTGTTTGTTCTGGCCCTGGTGGCTGTTGCCTCTCCAAACACCACTAACTTCTGTCTGCAGAAACGGCTGGCTTGGTTCCCAGGCGTGTCCACAGAGGCCTCAGCCTGCTTGGGAGGTATACTGGGCCCGTGTGGCAGGTTCTCTTACTTACTAAGGAGTTGGGTGGAGCTTCAGCTGCAGCGCCTCTGACATGCTGTGTGGGGACCTGGAAAGAGGCAGGTCGATGCCTCGCTTACCAAAGGCAGACATTTTGCTGCTTCCACCCATGTGATGTCAATTATTGCTTATTGCCCAGCCATCACCTCAGGCGCATTCCTCTAAAGTCACTTCACTCTGCCGCAGCACCTGGGAGGCACAGGCCTGAGAACTGCGAATTCCTGAGTCATTCCTTTATGTCACTCTGCCTGCTTCATTCCACTCAGTAAAATGTAGATTTTTGTCCCCCTACCACACACAGACACATCTCCTTCTTCCCAATAGTTTTTTTAGACCAGATATGTTGGCTCCAGTCTGGTAGAAGGCAGGGGATGTAAGGAGGAGAAAAATCAATGCCGGCCCCTGGCTATCATTTAAACAAAATAGAATCAACTTCTGTGGACGTCTGCTATTCTCAGGCTAAATTATGGGTTAAAAGACTTGAAATTGAAGAAAGTACATTACAAAATCTCTTTTATGAGCAATACTTCTGTGATTCTGATATTTTAAAAACATATACAATCCCTTATTTCTTGTCTCATCATCTAAAATTAGGAGCAGCCTAGGCTTACTAAAAAATTCCAAAGACTCATCTGAATTAAAATGCAGTAACATATTCCAAAGCCTGAACAAATAAAGCCATTTTGCAATAATTTTGACTATTTTAAAACAAACTCTTGCAAACACTGTCAACTCTAGTCTTCACTGAACATTTCAACATGGCGCCCAGAGGGAGCTCTCAAACCTGACAACCATGTCCTATTTGTCAGGAACAAGAAGGAGGGGTTTTAAAGAAAACAAGTTCTCCCTCTTCAGATGTAGAAATAATAATAAAAATGACTCTACGGTCCAAAGGGTTGGCTGGGAGACACATCCAAGAACAGGCAGTGTGAGGACCTAATAGGCTGTGACAGCTCAGATACCGAAGTTATCTCCCCACAGCTGGGGTGGCCTCATTACCCACTTCTGGTTTAGTTTTGCTGCAGCAGCCATGAGTGATGAGGCCACCCTCATCTCACAGAGATGAAGACCATATTCTCCATTGCTGTGACATGTTCTTTCTGTGTAACCTCTTACGACATAGGTTTCATTTCCCAACCATGCATGTGCATCTCTCTCTCTCTCTCTCTCTCTCTCTCTCTCTCTCTCTCTCTCACACACACACACACACACACACACACACACAGAGCAGAAGAAAGAACTGCCTGTCTTTAAGGGACGTTCACAGATGAATGTGGCACTACTGACATGTTGAAAGAGAACTCTTTCCCCAACACTCTAGGTACTTGAGTGACTTTCAAAAACACCAACTCCCCTTTCTCCGTCAATATGATTTTCATACCGATTTAGCTCCTTCTGCCAAAGCATTTAGAACTGGCAGGGCACATACTAAAAACCAAAACGTGCCGCCCTTTGTCTGTGAAGTAGGAAGCAAGCAGACTCCTTGTCTGTGAAGTTCCAATGTATTGAGTCACCTCGGTCCCAAGAGCCAGTGGCATCAGAAAGCTGACAAAATGCACATTCTCAGGTCAGTTCTGTTCTAGAGCAGGACTCCTGGTGGGGGACCCTGGTGACACGAAGAGTACGTAAGTCTTGGCCCTGCTCAAGTCAACCAATCCTTCCATATTGTGCTTTCTCTTTTTGGTTTTAAATTATTTATTAAAAGACACAACGCCTGTGAGGGCAACCTCATCAAGATGGAGAACGTGGATTCAGTGACTTGTTCATAAAATCTGCAACTCAAATGAAAACTATGGAGAAACTTCAAACAGTGACAGAAGAGAAGCAACTCAGAAGTGAGGTGTTGCACTTTCCGATTTCAGTTCAGAAGAAGAGAAGACTTGTAAATATTTTGGTTTTATTCTCTAAATGTTTTTTTTCCCCCTTTAAAGGTAAAATGCTTTTAGAAACTGCCAACTTGGCTTTCCTCATAAAAACCCAGGGAACCTGCTTAGAGTTGGTTTTGTCCTTCCTTTAGGAGGTGCGTGCGGGTTGGTTGGGAGGTGAAGGGCTAGCCGCTCTCTTCTTCTCTGCTTTGA
>NC_060270.1:58230829-58342848 GCF_021613505.1 Equus quagga
CTACTCTAATCCATACTTTACACTCTAGCCATGGTTACTTTTTATGTTTGTATAAACTATGTTTTTAAAAATAGAAGTATAGAGTACTCATGAAAAAATACACAAATCCTAAATCTACAGCTGCATTGTTTTAGAACAGGTTCCCTAGAAGCAGAACCTGAGATGGGGATTTTTATGCTTGTAATTGATCGTGATTCAACTGAAATCTATGAGAGAACACGTGAAGCAGGAGAGGTGGGAGAAGCAGTTGTAAAGAACTGGGAAGGGTCTGAGATTTTACCTTCCTTTCAAGCTAGCAAATTAGCCTGCCTCCATTTCACGGAGCCTGGCAGACTCTTGGGTCAGAGATAAAGGGCTTTACTTTGGACAGCAATAGCAGTAGCCAGAGCATCAGCATTTGTACTGGTTCCCTGAGTCGTAATTCCCATAAGATGATACAGAGAAGGCCTGGTAATGCCACACAAGTAGCAGGTTGTTACAGGATAGGAACCCGACCTTGGGGAACCTGAATCTTTTATAATGGGCAGTAACCTGTCTGAACTTTGCCCTAGAAGCAGATATTATCTTTGTTATACTGGACAGTAAACAAACCTACCCTTTGCTTCACGGGAGACACTATTTTTATCTTCCAAGGTTGATGTCACTCTATAGACATCCTTGTAAGATCACGCAGAACAAAGGCAGTCAGTATGGAAATGTGAAAGACCCCTGGGGAATCGTCTCCCAACAGAACGAGGCAGGTTCAGCTAAAGCCTAGCCTCACTGTGATCCCATGGGAAGATCTGGTGTATTAATGGCCCCTCAGGCAAGGGGGCTGGGCTTTTTGCACTTCCATATCACTAAACCGATGGCTCTGGATCTCCTGATAGGAAGGCACAACCTTAGGAGTATTTCCAAGGGCAACCACTTCCTTTGGCCTAGGCTAATTCTCAGAACGAGAGAGCAGCTGTGAGCTGCTAGTGGCCACCACTTACAACAGCTGAGAAAAGAATAATATTGAGTAAAGGGCATCTGTGTGGGGCACCAACAGTGTTTACTACGTTGATTAATTATTACAAGGAGACTGTACTCAGGTAATCACAACCCAGGATAAGACATGGAGCATTACAACCCCCAGACGTCCCTTTCTGTGCCTCCCCCTGGTTATTATCCAACCATGCTCCCCTAAATATAACCACTGTCTTGACTTCTAGCACCACGGATTGATGTCTGTTGTTGAACTTTATACAGATGAAATCAAACAATGTGCACTCCTTTATGTCTGGTGTTTTTCACTCAACATTATTTTTGTGAGATTCGCCCATATTGATGTGTGTAGATGCAGTTCATTCATTTTCATTGCTACGTAGTATTTCATTTTGTAGATATACCACAATTTATTTATCTTTTCTTCTGTTAATAAGCATTTTGTTCATTTTGAGTTTTGTCTATTATGACTAAAATTTTGTAATATTCTTGTACATGACTTTTATGTTCAGATTTCTGTTGAATATATATTTTAGAGTGAATTTGGTGATTCACAAGATTTGTGTATGTTCAGCTTCAGTTCCTGCTGCCAACCACTCTTCCAAAGGGGTTGTCCTAATTTGTGTTCCGACCAGCAGTCCGGGGAAGTTTCATATACTCCATAACTTTACCAACCCTTGATCTTTGTCAATCTTTTATATTTTAGCCATTTTGGTGGATATATAGTTGTTTCTCATTGTGGTTTTAATTTTTATTTCTCTGATGACTCACAAGGCTGAGAACTTTCTTTCCATTTGTATATCTTTTTTGGACGTGCTCATTTCAAGTGTTTAGCTCATTTTTCTGTATTCTTCTTAATTATTTGTCAGAGTTTATTATATATTCTAGATGTAAGTTCTTTATCAATTATACATATGCAAGAAAATGCCTTGCCCACTCCATAGGTGTCCCTTCACACTCTCAGTGATCTCACTTATTGAACAAAAGTTCTCAATTTTAATGTTATCCAATTTATTAGTCTTTTTAAAATGGTTAGTGCTTTTAGTGTCCCATTGAAGAAGTCTTGTCCAGTCCAGACCTTAAAGATAATACTTTCGTGTTCTCATCTCTGAAAGTTTCATTGTTTTCCATTTCACATTTAGATCTACAATTCTTTGGGAATTGCTATTTGAGTCTGATATGATGGAGAACTCAAGATTCATTTTTTTCTACATGATTACCAATTGGCCCAGTTCTCTTTTTGAAAAGACCATCCTTTCCCTACTTCACTGATTGTCACCTTCGTTGTAAGTCAAGTGACCATAAGCACATGGTCAGCATCCAGACACTGTGTTTTATTCTATGTGTCTGTTCATCCTGCCTTCACATGTCTGGCCAATTTCACATACTCTTAATTTGTGTAGCTTTATGATATCTTGATGTTTAGTAATGTAAGGATTCCAACTTTTGTCAAGGTTATTTTGACTATTCTTTGCCCTTTGCGTTATCAAATAAAATTTAAAACTAACTTGTCAATTTCCAACAACAAAACGTGCTAGTTAATTGACCCTTCTGTCATTATAAAAAGCTCCTTTTTGTCTTTAGAAATTATCCTCCCATTTATCTTATATTAATATAGCTACACTTGATTAGAATTTGTCAATGTATTGGTCAGGGCTCTCCAGAGAAGATGCCATGAGATGTCCCAGCTCAATCAATGTGGCAGAAAAAAAGGGGCAAATTCTTCCCTACTCTACCTTCTATTTTGCTCAGACCCTCAATGGATTGGATGGAGTCCACTCACACTAGGGAGGGCAATCTACTTCACCAAGTTCACCAGTTCAAGTGCTCATCTCATCCAGAAACATCTTCACACACATACCTAGAAATAATGTTTAACCTGGCCACCCTGTGGGCCAATGAAGTTGACATATGAAATTAAACATCACACCTAGTATCGAGTTTTTCTCTCTTTCTTTGTTCTTCTACTTAACATCTGTCATTTATAATTTACGTATAGTTACATTTTTATCCAGTCTGAAAAATTTGTCTTTTAATTGGACTGTTTGGTACATTTACATGTGATATAACTACTGATATAGTTGTATTTAAACCCACCATCTCCCTATTTGTTTTCTATATGTCTTGTTTATTCCTGTTCCTTTTTCTCTCCTTTTTTGTTGTTTTATTGTTAATCCAGTATTTCTGTTATTCTGTTTCTTCCTCATTGATTAGTTCTTTGTTTATACATTCTTTTACTATTGTTTGAGTGGTTATCTTAAAATTACAACATGTATGCTCAACTTACAAACTTCAGTACAAATCAGTATTTTTACATTTCCTGGAAAATGAAAGGAACTTAGAACACTTTAACTCCATTAACCCATCCCATCTTTTGTGCTTCCATATGGTATCCTATTCTTTTTTCTGAAGAGCTTTCCTATTGTCTAAAGAACTTCTTTTGTATATTTCTTTTAACGTCGGATGTGGTGGTGACAAATGATCTCAATTTTTGTTTCTGTTTTTTATTTCACCTTATTTTTTTTTCAGAAATGTTTATGGAGGTATATTTACATGCAATAAAATTCACCAGTTTTAAGTGTATAATTTAATGAGATTTGACAGAAATATGCATTTGTGTAACCACCACCATGATCACAATATAAAGCATTTCCATTTCTCTTGTGCCTTTTTGCAGTCAATCCTCTCCCCACAACCCCACTCCCTAGCAACCATTGATGAGCTTTCTGTCCATTAAGTTTGCCTTTTCTAGGATTTCATGTATATGGAATCACATAATATACAGTCTTTAGTGTCTGGCTTCTTTCACTTGGCATAATACTTCTGAGAGACATCCATGTTGTTATACGTATCAATAGTTTGCTCCTTTTTATGTTATTATGTATCAGTGGTTTTAAAAAAATTGTGCTATGTGCATCACTAGTTCATTTATTTTTATTGTTTAATTTACTGTGATTTATTTATCCATTCACCAGTTGTGGGCATTTGGGTTGTTTCTGGTTTTGGGCTATTATGAATAGAACTGCTATGAAAGTTTTTTTTTTTAATGGACATATGCTTTCATTTCTCTTGGGTGAAAAACATGGGAGTGTGATTGCTGAGTTCTATGGTAAGTGCCATGTTTAACTTTCTAAGGAACTGCCAATCTGCTCCAAAATAGCTGTACGACTTTGCTATCCTGCTACCAGTGTATAGTATTCTGGTTATTTTACATCCTTGTTAACACTTGGCATTCTCAGTCTTTTAAATTTTAACCATTCTAGTGAGTATGTAGTGGCATCTCATTGTGATTTTAAATTCGTTTGCCTGATGACTAATGATGCTGAGAATCTTTTCATGTGTCATTTGTATATCTTCTTGGTTAAAGTATCTGTTCAAGTCATTTGCCCATTTTAAAAAATTGTGTTGTTTCTCTTGTCATTATTACACTGTAAGAGTTTTTTCTTAATGTATTCTGGATATAAATTCTTTATCAGTGATAAGTTCCACAAGTATATTTTCCTAGTCTGCACTGCCTTTGCACTTTTTAAAAAAAGTTTTTATTTTGTATTGCAGTAACATTGGATTGTAACATTATATAGCTTTCAGATGTACATAATATAATTTATGATTATATTTATAATTTAATAATTATATTTATAATTATATTAATATATTATAAATGTATTAAAATACATTTATAATTATATTTATAATTTATAATTATAATGAAATAATATGTTTCGAATTCTGTGTAGATTACATCGTGTTCACCACCCGAAAACTATTTATAGTCCATCACCGCACATCTGAGCCTAATCTCCTCTTTTGCCCTCCCCTCTCCCCACTTCCCCTCTAGTAAGCACCAATCCAATCTCTGTTGCTATGTGTTTGTTTGTCATCGTTTTTATCTTCTACTTATGAATGAGATCATATGGTATTTGACTTTCTCCCTCTTTTTCACTTAGCATGATACCCTCAAGGTCCATCCATGTTGTCACAAATGGCCAATTTCATCATTTCTATGGCTGAGTAGTATTCCATTATGTATATATACCACATCTTTATCCTTTTGTCCCTTGTTAGGCACCTAGGTTGCTTCCAAGTCTTGGCTATTATGAATAATGCTGTGCTGAACATAGGGGTGCATATATCTTTATGAATTTGTGTTTTCAAGTTCTTTGGATAAATACCCAGCAGTGGAATACCTGGATCATATGGTAGATCTATTCTTAATTTTCTGAGGATACTCCATACTGCTTTCCATAGTGGCTGTACAAGTTTGCACTCCCACAAGCAGTGTATGAGGATTCCCTTCCCTCCACATCCTCTCCAACACTTGTTTCCTGTCTTGTTAATTATAGCCATTCTGGCCAGAGTGAGGTGATATCTCATTGTAGTTTTGATTTGCATTTCCCTAATAGAGAATGATGTTGAACATCTTTTCATATGCCTGTTGGCCATCTGTATATCTTCTTTGGAGAAATCTCTGTTCAGATCTTCTGCCCATTTTTTAATTGGGTTGTTGGGGGTTTTTATTGTTGTTGAGACATATGAGTTCTTTGTATATTTTGGATATTAACCCCTTATCTAATATATGGTTTGGAAATATCTTCTCCCAATTGTTAGGTTGTCTTTTCATTTTGTTGATGGTTTCCTTTGCTGTGCAGAAACTTTTTAGTTTGATGTAGTCCCATTTGTTCATTTTTTCTTTTGTTTCCCTTGCCCGGTCAGACATGGGACTTGAAAATATGCTGCTAAGACCGATGTCTTCTGCCTATGTTTTCTTGTAGAAATTTTATGGTTTTGAGTCTTACCTTCAAGTCTTTAATCCATTTTGAGTTGATTTCTGTGCGTGGTGTAAGATAATGGTCTACTTTCATTCTTTTGCATGTGGCTGTCCAGTTTTCAACACCATTTATTAAAGAGACTCTCCTTTCTCCATTGTATGCTCTTGGCTCCCTTGTCGAATATTAGCTGTCCATAAATCTGTGGGTTTATTTCTGGGCTCTCGATTCTGTTCCATTGATCTGTGTGTCTGTTTTTGTGCCAGTACTATGCTGTTTTGATTACTATAGCTTTGTAGTATAATTTGAAATCAGGGAGTGTGATACCTCCAGCTTTGTTCTTTTTCTCAGGATTCCTTGGCTATTCGGGGTCTTTTCTTATTCCATATAAATTTTAGGATTCTTTGTTCTATTTCTGTGAAAAATGTTGTTGGAACTTTGATAGAGATTACATTGAATCTGTAGATTGCTTTAGGAAATATGGACATTTTAATGATGTTAATTCTTCCAATCCAAGAGCATGGAATATCTTCCCATTTCTTTGTGTCTTCTTCAATTTCTTTCAACAATGTTTTATAGCGTTCGGTGTACAGATCTTTCACCTCTTTGGTTAAGTTTATTCCTATGTATTTTATTCTTTCTGTTGCAATTGTAAATGGGATTGTATTCTTAATTTCTCTTTCTGCTACTTCGTTGTTAGTGTATAGAAACGTAACTGATTTTTGTATGTTGATTTTGTATCCTGCAACTTGACTGTATTCATTTATCATTTCTAAAAGTTTTTTAGTGGCTTCTTTAGGGTTTTCTATATATAAAATCATGTCATCTGCAAAGAGTGACAGTTTCACTTCTTCTTTTCCAATGTGGATCCCTTTTATTTCTTTTTCTTGCCTGATTGTTCTGGCTAGGACTTCCAATACTATGTTAAACAGGAGTGGTGAAAGTGGACATCCTTGTATAGTTCCTGTTCTTACAGGGATAGCTTTCAGTTTTTCTCCATTGAGAATGATATTTGCTGTGGGTTTGTCATATGTGGCCTTTATTTTGTTGAGGTATTTTCATTCTATACCCATTTTATTTAGAGTTTTTATCATAAATGGATGCTGTATCTTGTCAAATGCTTTCTCTACATCTATTGAGATGATCATGTGATTTTTATTCTTCATTTTGTTAATGTGGTGTATCACATTGATAGATTTGCAGATGTTGCATCCCTGGAATAAAACCCACTTGATCATGATGTATGATGTTTTCAATGTATTGTTGCATTCAATTTGCTAGTATTTTGTTGAGGATTTTTGCATCGATGTTCATCAGTGATGTTGGCCTGTAATTTTCTTTTTTTGCGTTGTCCTTATCTGGTTTTGGTATCAGGATAATGTTGGCTTCGTAGAATGAGTTAGGAAGCCTCCCCTCCTCTTCAATTTTTTGGAAGAGTTTGCGAAGGATGGGCATTAAATCTTCTTTGAATGTTTGGTAGAATTTGCCAGGGAAGGCGTCTAGTCCTGGACTTTTATTTTTTCGGAGGTTTTGATTGCTGTTTTGATCTCCTTACTGGTGATTGGTCTATTCAAATTCTCTGTGTCTTCTTGGTCCAGTTTTGGAAGGTTGTATCTTTCTAAGAATTTATCCATTTCTTGTAGATGATCCAATTTGGTGGCGTATAACTTTTCATAGTATTCTCTTATAATCTTTTGAATTTCTGAGGTATCTGTTGTAATTTCTCCTCTTTCATTTCTGATTTTATTTATTTGAGCCTTCTCTCTTTTTTTTCTTGGTGAGTCTAGCTAAGGGTTTGTCAATTTTGTTTATCTTTTCAAAGAACCAGCTCTTGGTTTCATTATTTTTTTCTATTGTTTTTTTAGTCGCTATTTCATTTATTTCTGCTTGGATTTTTATTATTTCCTTCCTTCTTCTGATTTTGGGCTTTGTTTGTTCTTCTTTTTTCCATTTCCTTTAGGTGTGCTGTTAGATTGTTTATTTGGGATTTTTCTTCTTTGTTGAGATAGGCCTGAATTGCTATAAATTTCTGTCTTAGAACCACTTTTGCTGTGTGCCATAGATTTTAGCATATTGTATTTTCATTTTCATTTGTCTCCAGGAATGTTTTGAATTCTCCTTTGATTTCTTCATTGTCCCAATCGTTGTTCAGTAGCATTTTGTTTAATCTCCACATTTTTGTGGCTTTTCTGAGTTTCTTCCTGTATTGATTTCTAGTTTCATACCTTTGTGGTCAGAAAAGATGCATGGTATTATTTCATTCTTCTTCAATTTGTTGAGACTTGTTTTGTGACCTAATATGTGATCAATCCTGGAGAATGTCCCATGGGCATTTGAAAAGAATGTGTTTTCTGTGGTTTTTGCATGGAATGTTCTATATATATCTACTAAGTCCATCTGGTCTAATGTGTCCTTTAAGGCCAGTGTTTCCTTATTGATCTTCTGTTTGGACGATCTATCCACTGGTGTAAGTGGAGTGTTAAAGTCCCCTACTATTATTGTGTTACTGTCTATTTTGCCTTTTATGTCTGCTAATAATTGCTTTATGTATTTAGGTACTCCTATGTTGGGTGCATAGATATTTACAAATGTTATATCCTCTTATTGGATTGTTCCCTTTATCATTATGTAGTGTTCTTCTTTGTCTCTTGTTACAGTTTTTGTTTGAAAGTCTATTTTGTCTGATATAGGTATTGCTACCCCTACTTTCTTTTCTTTGCCGTTTGCATGGAGTATGTTTTTCCATCCTTTCACTTTCAGTTTGTGAGTCTCTTTAGGTCTGAAGTATATCTCTTGTATGCAGCATATATATGGGTCTTGGTTTTTTTTTTATCCAATTGGCCACCCTATGCCTTTTGATTGGAGCATTTAGTCCATTGACATTTAAAGGAGCTATTGATAAATATGTATTTATTGCCATTTTGTTACTTTATTTTTCTGGGTGTTTTAGTAGTTCTTCTCTGTTCCTTTCTTTTGCTCTTGTTCTCTTCCCTTGTGGTTTGTTGGCTTTCTTTAATAATATGTTTGATTTTTTCATCTTACTTATTTGCTTACTTATTATAGGTTTCTGGTTTGTGATTACCATGAGGTTCCTATATAATATTCTATGTATATAACAGTCTATATTGAGTTGATAGACACTTTAGCTTGACCTCTTTAAAAGCTCTACTTTTTCTCTCCCCTCCTCCCACATTTTGTGCTTTTGAAATCATATCTAATCTCTTGTTTTGTGTGTGTCTATCCATTACCCTCTTATCATCAAAATAGGTAATTTTAGTACTTTTGTCTTTTAACCTTCATATTATCTTCATAGGTGGTTGATCTGATACCTTTACTATAGTGATTTTATTGCCTGGTTTTTGGGGGTTTTTTTTGATAATTTTTTTTATCCGTATTTGTGGTCATTGCCTACCCACTTAAATAAGTCCCTTCAGCAGTTCTTGTAGAACTGGTTTCTTGGTGATAAATTTGTCTAATTTTTGTTTGTCTGGGAAGCTCTTTCTCCTTCCATTCTGAATGATAACCTTGCTAGATGGAGTATTCTTGGCTGTAGATTTTTTCCTTTCAGCACTTTAAATATGTCATGCCATTCTTTCCTAGCCTGTAGGGTTTTGGCTGAGAAGTCTGCTGATAGACTTATGGGCTTTCCTTTGTATGTCACTTGTTGCCTTTCTCTTGCTGCTTTTAGGATTCTCTCTTTATCTTTAATTTTGGACATTTTTAAGTATAATGTGTCTTGATGTGGGCCTCTTTGGGCTTATCTTGTTTGGAGCTCTCTGTGCTTCCTGTACTTGGATATCTGTTTCCTTTCTTGGGTTAGGAAAATTTTCCATTATTATTTATTCAAATAAATTTTATGCCCCTTTGCCTCCCTCTTCTCCTTCTGGGATACCCATCATACGAATGTTAGTGTACTTGGTATTGTCCCAGAGTTCCCTTAGACTGTTCTCATTCTGTCTAATTCTTTTTTGTTTTATATGTTCAGCTTGAGTCATTTCCTCTAGTCTTTCATCCAGCTCTCTGATCCCTTCTTCTGTATCATCTACTCTGCTATTGAGTCCCTCTAGTGTATTTTTCATTTCCAGTATTGTATTCTTCATTTCTGATTGGTTCTTTTTATATATTCCAATTCTTTGTTGATGAACTCACTGTGTTCCTTCAGTCTTCTCCCAATATCTGTGAGCATCCTTATGAGTTTTTGTTTGAACTCTTTGTCAGGCAGGTTGCTTATTTCTGTTTCATTTAGCTCTTTTTCTGGGCTTTTGTCCTGTTCCCTTACTTGGAATATATTCCTTTGCCTCCTCATTATGCCTCTTTCTCTGTGCTTATATTTATGTATTAGGTGAGTTGGCTATGTCTCCTGATCTTGGAGAAGTGGCCTTATGTAAGAGATGCCTTTTGAGGCCCAGGATTGTGCTTCCCTCTTGTCACCAATCCAAATGATCCAGGAGTGGCCCCTGTGTGGGCTATTTGTATCCTTCTGCTGTGGCAGGGTTGCTCCCACTGCAGGTACCCAGGGAGTCTAGTCTTTCCCTCCCTGGCCAGCTGTTTGTAGATCCGGTTTGGGGAGCCTCAGCACTGTTGGCTACAAGGTCTAACAGCACACTCCTGTTGCAGTTTTCCTGTTAATTGTGTAGGTACCCAGTGTAGCTGGTTGCTAGGCTCAGGGGCTCACAGTTATGATAGGCCTCAGGCCTACAAGGCTGTTGTCCATTTTCTTAGGAGTGCAGCTGAGTGGGGCTGGCCCTAGGCATGGGAGAACTCAATTGTTTTAGGCTTTGGAAAGTGGGGCTGATCCTTTTTATGGCTATTTGTGAAGCACACGTCTTCTGCTGCTGATAAGCCTCACTCCCCACAGGACCACACACACTGTCAACACAGTCCTGGTCTGTGCACACTTCCCGACCCCCTGGAGTGTACCCTGATGCCCCACTGCAGAGGTCCCCACCTCTCCACCAATGCCCCCCCCCCCACAGTTCACCTGGTCCTCACACAGGCCCTTCCCCACAGAGGCAGAACACTCTTCTGCCTGTAGAGGATCAAGGCAGCCAGTCAATGCAGGCTGACAAGTAGCCTGTGGGCTTGCTGTTGGGTGGGGCTGGTCCCTAGGGTGGGCTGCCTGCCCTGGCTGAACTAGATTAAATCTGCACTCTAGGGGTGTGGCAGACCCCTGGATTACAGGCCAGGGGAAGAACTTCAATGGAGTCTGTATCAGCATGCCTGGACTAGGTGACAACAATGTCCACCACCAATGTCTCAGTCTCCGGAGATGTCTCTCCTCTCACTGAGATGCACCCAGAGTGTACAAGGCAAGTCTCTTTTTACCAAAGGACTGTCAGCCTTCTCTCTGGTGATTTTATGTTCCTCTCTGAGATGGGTGAGTTTGTGGATGGGCCATTTAAGACCCGGGTCTTTTTGTCCAATAGCTTTTCTGGGGGTATCCCCCCTGCAGTTAATAGCCAGCAAAGCCAGATAGTAAGACCCTCGTCTCAGTTGTACTGAGTCTGAAGGATGCTTATAGCAGTATCAGGACCCTGCTCAGGACCTCACTCCTCCAGGGGAGGCTGCGTACCTTAGGGTGGCTCCCACCTGGCCGGCTGTGAAACTCCGCTGCTCATGAAGGTGGCTGCTTTTCTCTCCAGAAGGATTTTCTGCCTCGTCCACCTTAGTCAGGACTTTCACTTGTTGTGGGGATTCTTTTTATCCTGTTTTCAGTTTCCTATCCAGGGTAATTTTTCCAAGAATAGTTGTAACTTGGTTGTGTTCATGGGAGGAGATGAGCTCAGAGTCTCCCTACGCTGCCATCTTGTTGAGATTCTGCGTTTTCTTAACAGTGTTGTTTGAAGAGCAAAAAATGTCAATTTTGGTGAAGTTCAATTTGTTAATTTTTCTTTTATGGTTTATATTTTTGTTTCTTTTTAAAGAAATCTCTGACCTTTGATTCAAGGACATCTTTGAATTAAATGCCATTCTGTTTTCTTCTCTGAGTTTTATAGTTTCAGTTCTCACAAATAGGTTTTTTATTCATTTCAAGCTAATTTTTGTATATGATGTTTAGTAAGGGTCAAGGTTTATGTTTTTGTTCATATATATCCAATTGTTCTACAATCATGTGCTGGAAATGACGTTTCGGTCAGTGATGGATGACATATATGGCAGTGGTCCCATAAGATTAGTTATCATATTGCCCATGTGTGTAGTAGGCTATACCATCTAGGTTTGCGTAAGAACACTCTATGATGTTTGCACTGTGATGAAATCCCCTAAGGACAAATTTCTCAGAAAGTTACCCTATTGTTAAGCAGCACATGACTGTGCACCATTTGTTCCAAAACTCTCCTATCTCCATTGAATCACTCTGGCATTTTTTGTTGGAAATCAATTGACCATATATATATATATATACATATGTGTGTGTGTCTATTTCTGGACTTTCTATTCTGTTCCATATCTATATGTATATCCTTATGTCAATACCACAGTCCTCTTACTGTAGCTTTACAGTAAGTCTTGAAGTATGATAGTGCCAGTTCTTCAATTTTTGGGGGGGCTATTCTAGGCCCTTTGCACTTCTATGTGAATTATAGAATCTACTTGACAATTTCTGCAGGTGGGGGAAAAAGGCCTGCCAGGGTTTTTGGGAGGAGGGAGGATTGTGTTGAATTTTTGGGTTCATTTTGGGAAAATTGACATCTTAATAATATTGAGTCTTCTGATCTATGAATATGGTATAGCTTTCTTTTTATTTAAGTCTTCCTTAATTTCTCTCAGCAATGTTTTGTAGTCTCCAGTGTATAGCTATTGCATGTTTTTAAAATTTTTCCCTATTTCATATTTTCATGTTTTATAAGTGGAATTCTTAAAATTTCATGTTTTAATTTTTTGTTGCTAGTATAAAGAAATATAATTTATTTTTATTCATTGACCTTGTATCCTGCTACATTGATAAACTCACTTATAAGTTCTAGTAGTTTTTTGGTAGATTAGTTCTAGCAGCTTTTTCATAGATTTTTTTTTAGATTTCCTAGATTGTCTGTCATGTTTTAAGGGAATGAAGATAGTTTTACTTCTTCCTTTATTTTCTGGAAGACTTTTGTTTCTTTTTCATTTTACTGGACCATTCAGAACCTCCAGTATAATAGTAGAAGTGGTGAGAGTGAGCATCTCTGTCTTGCTCTTGATTTTAGGAGGAATCAGTCTTATAATTTGAGAAATTTCCTGTCTCTTTCTAGTTTGCTGAGACTTTAACGAGTAATGGCTCTCAGATTTTTGCTAAATTCTGTCCCTGCATTTGTTGAGATGTTCATATAATTCTTGTTTCTTATTTCATTAATCTGGTGAATTGTACTGACTTCTTTTGAATGTTGAACCGACTTTGCATTGCTGGGGTAAATCCCCCTTAATCCTGATGTATTATCCTTTTTATGTATCACTGTATTCAGTTTCTTAATATTTTGTGTAGGATTCTAGCCTCTATATGCATAAGAAATATTGGTCTGTTTTCTTTTCTTGTAATGGCATTGTCTTATTTTCTATTAGTGTAATATTGGCCTCATGAAATGAGGTGGAATTGTTCCCTCTTCCTCTATTTTCTGGAAGGCTTTTATTATTGAAAAATATTTTTGCTCCGTGTTGTATTCTGGGATTGCATTTATTTTCTTTCACTCCTTTAAAGAAGACGTTGCCTTTTCTTCTGGCTGCCATGGTTGTTGTTGAGAAGCCCACTATTGGTCTTATTTTTGTTCCTTTTAACCAGTGTGTTGTGTGTGTGTGTTTTAAAGATTTTCTTCTTTGCATTTTTTCATCAGTTTTTCTCTGATGCACTCAGGTGTGGTTTTAAAATTGTTATCCTGCTTGGAATTCATAGCATTTTTTTAACCAGGTGTTAGTTTGGTTTTGTCAATTTTGGTAAATTCCCAGCCATTATCTTTTTTAAATCTCAGATTTATTGAGGTATAATTGACATATGAAATTATGAGATATTTAAAGTATACATTGTGGTGATTTGATATATGTTCACAATGTGAAAAGATTGCCCTCCCCCCAGTTACATCCATCACTTCACATAGTTATCCCTTTTTTTGTGTGTGAGAACATTTAAGTTCTACTCTCTTAGCAAATTTCAGTTATATAGCACAGTGTTATTAACTTTAGTACCATATTTTACATTAGCTCCCCAGGCCTTATTCTTCTTCTAACTGAAAGTGTGTACCCTTTTTACCGAACTCTCTATTCCTCCACCCCAGAGCACATGGAAGGCATTTTTCTACTCTGTGTTTCAATGATTGTGACTTTTTTGGAAAAAGATTTCACAGATAAGTGATATTGGGCAGTATTTGTCTTTCTCTGTCTGGCTTACTTCATTTAGCATAATGCCCTCAAGGTCTATCCATGTCATCACAAATGGCAGGATTCCCTTCTTTCTCATGGCTGAATAATATTCCTAGCTTCTTTGTCCACTGTCAGACACTTACATTGTTTCCATATCTTGGCTGTTGTGGATAATACTGCAATGCACATGGGAGTGTAGATATCTCTTCCATATCCTATTTTCATTTCCTTTGGAGATATATATACCCAAAAGTAGGATTGCTGGATCACATGGTAGTTCTATTTTTAATTTTTTGAGGAAACTTCATACTGTTTTCCATAGTGGCTACACCAATTTACATTCCCACCAGCAGTACACAGCAGTCCTCACAAACACTTATCTTGTCTTTTTGATGATAGCCATTCTATCAGGTGTGAGGTGATATTCCATTGTGGTTTGATTTCCCTAATAATTAGGGATAGTGAGCACCTTTTCATATACCTGTTGGCCATTTGTACATCTTCCTTGGGAAAATGTCTGTTCAGTTCTTCTTCCCATTTCTTACTTGGATTTTTTTTTTTTTTTTTTTTTTTTTGCTATTGGGTTGTATGAGCTCTTTATATATTTTGGATACTAACCCCATTTCAGACATATGATTTGTAAATACTTTCTCCCATTTCATAGGTTACCTATTCATCTTTTTGATTATTTCTTTTGCTGTGCAGAAGCTTTTTAGTTTGATGTAGTCTCACTTGTTGATTTTTTATTTTGTTGCCTTTTTTTCAGGGTCAAATCTATAAAATCATCACCAAGACCATGTCCAGGAGTTTGCTGCCTATATTTTCTTCTAGGATTTTTGTGCTTTCAGGTCTTACATTCAAGTCTTTAATCTATTTTGAGTTTACTTTTGTGTATTGTGTAAGATAGGGGTCCAGTTTCAATCTTTCATGTGTCTGTCCAGTTTTCCCACCACCATTTTTTGAAGAGACTATCCTTTCCTTATTGTATATTCTTGGCACCATTACTGTAAATTAATTGACTATATACATGTGGGTTTATTTCTGGGCTCTCTATTCTGTTTCATTGATTTATGTGTCAGTTTTTATGCCAATGTCATACTCTTATGTTTACTATGGCTTTGTAACATAGTTTGAAATCAGGAAGTGTGAGCTCTCCAGCTTTGTCTTTCTCAAGATTACTTTGGGTATTCAGGGTCTTTTGTGGCTCCATTCAAATTTTAGGATTGTTTGTTCTATTTCTGTGAAAAATGTCATTGGAATTATGATAGTGATTGCATTGAATCGATAGATTGTTTTGGGTTGTATGGACATTTTAACAATATTAATTCTTCCAAGCCATGAGCATGGAACATCTTTCCCTCAGCCATTATCCTTTCAAACTTTACCTTTCCTTTATATTCTCTATCCTATTCTTTTTGGACTTTAGTGACACATATATTAGAGATAAGAGCAACTCGTATGTTTCCTCCATTTTTCTATATTTTCTAGCCTTTGAACTGCTCTAAGCTAAACACTTTCTGTTAACTTATATTTCAAGTCACTAATTTTCTCTTCAGCTGTGTTTTACCTTCTAGAAAGCTTATTTGATTCTTTTAAAAGTAGATTCCATATCTCTGATAAAATTCTCTATCTTATCATCTCTCTTCACCTATGGTTTTGTTTTTATTTTCTATTTTGCCTTTTGGTTTTATCCTTGGTATAGCAGGTAACTTTTTATTGAATTACAGACATTGGGTATGATAAATTGTAGAGGCTATGGATCAAGTCATCGTCCTTCAGAGAATTTTCTTTAGCTTCTAGAAGGCATCAGGGTAGGAGCATCTTAACTTTAATTCATCAAATGATTGACCTCATTGAAGGCTGAATTTCAGTTTTTATATGTCCTAGCCTATTTCTGATTCTGCCTTATTCTTAAAGTTTAGTCCATCTAAGATTCCAACCAACAGTCTCGTTTGTACCAGGCCCTCTCTGCTTAGCATAGCTCCCTTTCCAATTTTTATATCCCCAGAACCATAAGACAATGATATTTGGACACTTAGCTGCTGCTTTTTCTTCAGTTTTTAAAGTAGACTTTATTTTTTAGAGTACTTTTAGGTTTACAGAAAAATTGAGTGGCAAGTATAGAGAGTTCCCATATACTACTTCACCCACACACTCATATACAGTATCCCCTATTAGTAACATCTTGCATTAGTGTGGTACATTCACTGCAATTGATGAGCCAATCTTGACACAGTATTATTAGCTAACATCCTATGGTCTAAATTAGCATTCACTCTTTGTGCTGTACATTTTATGGGTTTTGAAAAATGTGTAATACCATATAGCTACCATTATAGTATCATAGAGAACAGTCTCACTGCCCTAAAAATCCCCTGTGTTCCACTGATTCATCCCTCTTTCCCTCGCCCCAAGTGCCTGCAAACCACTGATCTTTTTACTGTTTCCATGGTTTTGCCTTTTCCAGAATATCATAGAGTTGGAACCACATAGTAGGTAGCCTTTTCAGATAGGCTTCTTTCACTTAGCAATATGTATTTAAGGTTCCTCTGTGTCTTTTCATGGCTTTACAGCTCATTTCTTTTTATTGCTTAATAATATTCCATTGTATGGATGTACCACAGTTTGTTTATGCATTCACAATTGAAGCACATCTTGGTTGCTTCCAAGTTGTGGCAATTATGAGTAAACTGCCATAAACATTTGTGTACAGTTTTTTTGGTGTGGACATAAGTTTTCAACACTTTGGGTAAATAGCAACCAGCACTATTGCTGGATTGTATGGTAAGAGTATGTTTAGTTTTGCAAGAAACTGCCAAACTGTCTTTCAAAATGGTTGAAAAAGTTTTGCATTCCCACCAGCACTAAATGATGAGAATTCCTGTTACTCCGTGTCCTGGCCAGCATTTGGTGTTGTCAGTGTTTTGGATTTTTGCCATTTTAATAGATGTGTAGTGGTATCTCATTGTTGTTCTAATTTGCATTTCCCTAAAGACATGTGACATTGAATATCTTTTCATATGCATATTTGCCATCTGTATATCTGCTTTGGTGAAGGATCTCTGCAGATAATGTGCCCATTTTTTAATTGGGTTGTTTGGTTTTTTTACTGTAGAGTTTTAAGAGTTCTTTGTATATTCGGGATGCCTGTCATTTATCAAACATGTGTTTTGCAAACATCTTCTCCCTGTCTCTGCTTGTCTTTTCACTCTCCTTACAGTGTCTTTCACAGAGTAAAGGTTTTAATTTTAACTAAATCCAACTTATCAATTTTTTCTTCCACGAATCATGCTTTTGGTATTGTATCTAAATAAGCATTGCCAAACCCAAGGTTAGTTAGATTTTCTCCTCTGTTATCTTCTAAAAATTTTATAGTTTTGTGTTTTACATTTAGGTCTATGATTCTGTTCTGCTTTTAAAATTATCTGCCACACAGCTTACAAATAATCAAATAACCTTGATAAGAAAGGATTTTAGACTATTGTTTTCACTTCTGTGCAATTCCCTTCTCTCTGAAATCTTGACCCCTCCAGTCCTGACTGCCTCGGTATCCCTGAACTCCAATTTTTGTCTCGCCGACCCTGTAAGATTGCCGAAAACTATGTTTAGTTTCTACGTCTTTTAGCATCTGCTTGTTTTCTCTCCACTCAAGATGTTTAGAAACTTGAAGTACCTTGAGGGAAAAAGAAGTATAGACCATCATGTTCACCTCAAGGAGTTTCCCTTCTTTCTGAGACCTTGGCTCTTCAAGTCTTAGGTGATTCAGTAACTCTCCAATGTGTTCAAAGTAAATTTTAAAAAAAATATTAACTCTACCTTTTCTAGTTGTTCTTGACAAAAGGATTGATCTGCTATGAGTCAATCTTCCCACACTGGAAAGTACAGTTTAAAAACAGTTCATATATATCTTTCTTCCTAAAAACCTTAGAAGACTCTCCACTGCCCAGAGATCTGGCTACACGGAGTGGCATGGCCTATGAGATCCTTTACACTGTGATTCATGCATATTTTTCTGGGCCCAATCTCCACTTCATACATGCTATTGTCAGTCAATATCATAGTTCACAATGTTTTCTCATGCTTTTGAGCCTTTGCTTGTGTTCTTACTTTTACTGACAGTAACGATCTTCTGATGGTCCTCCAAATTACCTAACTACTCATCCATCTACCCCAAATCAAATGTCACCTTTTCTGGGAGACATTCCCCAGCTTCTCTCCTTAGGCAGAACTGACGGTTTTCTCATCTACATTCTCATCGGATATTTTACAAACCTCAGTCATTGTACTTTTCACATTACATTTGATTGATTGTTTGTGTCTCTATCTCCTACTTCAGACTGTGAGTTTTTCTGTCATCAGTGCACAACAGGACATGGCATATTACAGGAGCTCAATAGACAACAGTTGAATGAATAAGTATATGAGCTATGAAATCATCTGATTTATGTCACTATCGTTTCTCACTTTTTTATGTTTTCTCCAAACATTTCTCAGTAATAAAGTTAGTCCGTTCATTTAATTTTTTTCATTCCCTCAAACAAACATTTAATGATCACCCATCATGTGTCAGGCACTTTTCTAGGAGTCACAGGAAATCCAACAATGAACAAAATTGAATCCATATTGCCCTCAGAGAGCTTCTGATCTAGAGATGATAAGCATTTCTTTTAAAAACATGTTTCCCAAATGATGGGCAAGAACTAGTTTCCTCCCGTAATGTTTCCTTTTTGGCTTTCTTTACTCTAGACCTAGACCTGTAAAGCTAAATGGCATTATTTGAACATTTCACTATTGCAATATTCACTACTCCTGATCATTATCACACCCTGTGTACCAAGGAAAACAGAAGGGCTCCCACCCCAAGACTTCCCATCTCAGACAGCAATTAAAATATTTTAGGTGGATCCTGTCAGTCAAATTACAGAGTGTTTCATTAAGCAATATAATTATTTTATCTTCATTTTAAGTGACAAGAATGTCAAATCCTTGATGTTAATTGATATTGCTAATTGAAAGATTGATAAAAATCTTCATTTGATGCGAAATCGCTATTTTGATGTTTGGACTTTTTTCTCATTGAATTGACTCATTTTTGGGGGTAAAAGCACAGAGTGTGTTGCCTATCTGAACTTGGTGGTGAGTACATCATAAAATCTTAAACATATTATTTCAAATACTTGGTTCTTTTCTATGTGATACTGTAGTTTCCTTTGTTCTATTTACTACAAGTGTCTGTTTCTCTGAAAATGATATTTTCCATGGAATTGAGGGTTATAGGCTGTGAAGGAATTTCTTCTAAAAAGGATTTCCTAAATGTCACATTTAAAGCTCCTAAAATTTAAATTGTGTCTTAAAAAAATTCTGACACTTAATAATTCTTACAGTATTTTATTTCAAGCGACCTATAAACCTAAAAATGTTCATTGTTTTTTAGTTCCGCACTAAAATTGTAACACATGAAGTAAACCGAACCTGGAAAGTTGATATTTTGGCTATCTCACTGACCTACGGTCTAGGCAAAAGTTCCTGTTGTTTAACAAAAGTTGTGCTTATGATTTTAAACACTACTTAAGAAAATAATTGAGATCTTTAAAAATGTGTTTTGTGTAAATCAGCATACAATTATTAGAACACAAAGGGCATGTTTTAACAAGCTGAGGGGAAAATAGTTGACCCTAGAATCTGTAACAGGTTTATTTACATTAAAACATTAAAGTGCTGTCTGGGGGGGGGAATAGAAAGTTAGGTCAAAATATTTGAGGGACAAAAAATAATGGGTGTTGGAGAAAAGAAGCAATTTTGGAAGGAGTGAGTGAGATGTCACTAAAATGCATACAAATAACACCCTTCTTCAGATGTCATTCTCATCAGCAGGGGTGAGGTAACATTTGACAGTAGATTTCCCCAAAGTGACACTACGAAGAGGGGCAAGGAACAGGCCCCAGTTATTCCATAGCATAGGAGAAGGGTCCAGAATAAGAGGTTGTTACGGGTGGGGCGGTGTAAGATAACGTGAAGAGAGAAGCAGCAGGGAACAGTTCACAGGGAGCACAGCGCAGCTCGCTCCTCAGCTGCAGGACAGCTGCACCGCCTCTTTTGGCCACAGGGGCCCTGGGTACCAGAGAGCATGTGTTGGCCGGGGAAATTAACCGGCATGCATTGTTTAGAAGCTGTGGAGAGGATAATAGACTGTGACTTCTGGAATATTTACAGTTCACCTTGGGCTTTCCTTAAAGTATAAATTTTCCTCAGCTTGAACCTGGTGAGGCATAAGAAGAAAGCACAAAAATCCAGTGGGATGTTAGTTGAGAAGACTCATTTTTTCTAATTAATGAGAGAAAAAAAAGCGCGCCGCGACTAAGGATCAGCCTTAGGGGAGGGAATCGGGTTGTGGGGAAATTTTAAAGAAGGGACAAGATACTTCGCTGGGATAAAATTCAGTGACCTTATTAACTCTCCTACCAATCCAAGCTCAAGCTCTGTTGCTGGGACAATAGGACCTGTGGCTCATACTCATGCTCATCTCAATACGTCTCGTATTTCCCAGGGTTCTCAGTTCAAAGGTTGCACCATTTCCTGATGCCCATGCTCCTCCATGGCAAGCACTGCTGCTCCTGCCAGGAGGTTCCTCAGGCACAGTCTGGGCATCTCCAGTCATGCTGCTCTTCCTGCCAAGGTGCCTTCTCCCCATCCCTGTGGAATGCTGCCAACCGTTCAGATGTCCTCAGTGCCGTTTTTCACGACCTTCCCACATTCCCTAGTTGCTGGGGACTTTGGGCTCCCATGGCCGTGATCGCATTCAACTGCTCAGCATTTCACGGTCAGTGGTGTATACCTCTCAGGTTGTAAGTTCCTTGAGGGTCTGGACCATGAGTTGTACATATTCATGCCCCTTACATTATCCAGCCAACAACCAGATTTGCATAACACTGTGTAATACACAGCACTCACGTAGCCTGTCTGCACTGTGCCTCACAACAATCTTGTGAGGGCGATAAAACTTCTCCACTTTGCAGAAGCAAAACTTGAGTTCAGAAGATTAAGCAATTTATCTTCAGTCAAACGGCCAAGAACTAGAAGTTTCTAGATTTGAGTTCAAGACTTTTGACTCCACCTTCTAGCTTTTCCTTGCCCTGCTCTACTTCAATAAATGGCTGTGAAACTGGATTAAAGAACCACTGGCCTGCGCCTAATAAAAAGAAAATGAGCTGTAAATAAATACTGAATTTTAGGTTCGGGCTGGTGAAAGAGCTCATGGAGAAGGGCTTGGATCATGGTTTGGGATTTGCAGCTGCCCCAAACCTATGACTGAATTTGACTTTGAATCAGTCAAAAAGGGTGTTTTCAGCTTCATTTTGCTTGGGGTTTGTGTGAGCTCTGAGTAAATGCAACCAATCTCTGCTCTTTCCTATTCAACTAGTCAAATAAGAGGCTTTCTTCTACTCCCTGAGAGGGACCCTTAAATCTCATTGAAGTAAATGGCAGGGGTTCTATGTACATATGGCAAACCGAACAGAGGCCGGTATCTCCAGGAGTGAGGCCAGGAAAGCTTCTGACAAAGAGGACAGTCGATCTGTATGAGCAGGACTGGGGCAAAAATCATCGGCGACCCTGGCGTTATCAACTGAGAAGACACTTTGAAGGAGATAAGCTTCAGCCTCTTGGTGCCTGTAGCGGAATGACATGGACGCAGAACTGAGAAAGCATGTCACATGCTCTTCCCTGGCGCGGGCGGCTGGTGGGGCAGACCCATCCCCTGTGCTCTTTTGTAGCGAGCTTGTAATGCTGGAGGACACTCTGAGGGTCCGCTTCGTAGAACATGTTTTAATCCTCTTTTATTGGAAACTGCTCTCAGACGAAAATAAGAACACATCCTCTTTTGATGTTAAACATCTGACTTCTCCAGGATGTAGGTTCTAAGTTAGAATGTTATGTCTTTTATTTGCCAATATGAGTTTCTGTCGGGCTGATACCACATCAGTGAAGGCACAGTGGATGAAAAATTTTCTGCTAACAGTTGGTAACAAAGCAATTTAGAATACTTGCCTCACAGCTCCCTTGCCTTAGGCTTAAATCTGGTTTAGATCCCACATAGACAAATTTTAGAAGTCCCAGATACAAAGTTCCCAGGAAAGTTTTGCCTTATCCTGATATTATCAACAAATTCTCCCTTTTCTTTTGTGCCTATCATTTATACACTCCTGGGTACTATTATGATAAACCTTGGGACTCCAGGCCACCCAGCCTAGGGTTAAAAGAGGGTCACATAAGTAATGACAACTTAGCCACTCACCTGTTCACGCAGGACCATCAGCCATCCACAAAGTTCTGTTCGATGTTTTCCAGGAGGGCTCAGCTCTGTTCAGGAATAATCATGCCCCACACCACAGGGCATCTGAAGGGCCTTGCTGCCTCTTCAGCACCGCACTCACTGTGTATTGGTGTTCCTTCTAAGGTCTCCTGCTGTATCCACCATGCAAATGACTGTTGCTCCTGGGCTCTGCCACTTCCGCCCCCACAACGCTGGGCATCACGGCCCAAGGGACTGCCCGACATCTCTGCAGCCTTTCTGAGGTCCAGAGCCCTTTGCAGCCCACTCCATGGCTGGAGCACAGAGTAGACAGGTCTCTGTGCCCGCCTGGGCAACACTTCTCTGTGCCTGCTGCTTTATGGTGGTTTTATTGAAAACCGTTATTTCATTTGTTACTCTGTAGCCCCCAAGAGCTCCTCACCAGGGGACTAGCCTAGTAACAAAAGCCAGTGACAAATACCACGTGCACTCCTCGCCCCCCGCCCCCAGCCATCTGAGGTTTTGTCACGAAGCTCATCTTGCCTGCATAGTTCCCTCTGACACAAGTTCCAAAAATATATAAGGATAGGTTAAGGATCATTTTCTATGGGTAATTTATTTGTTTCCTATTACTGCTGTAACAAATTACTACCAATTTAGGACTTAAAGCAACATAAATTTATGGACTTACAGCTCCAGAGGTTAGAAGCCTGAATGGGTCCACTGCGTTAACATCAAGGTGTCGGTTCTTCTGGAGGCTCTAGTGGAGAACTGATTTTGTTCTCTTCTCCAGCTTCAAGACGCTGCCCTTGTTCCTTGGCTCATAGCCCTCTTCCATCTTCAAAGCCAGCAATGGTTCATCAAGTCTCTCACGATGCCATTCCTCTGGTTCTTGCTCTTTGCTTCCCTTTTCCACTTATAAGAACTCATGTGATTACATTGGGCCCACCCAGATAATCCAAGGTAACTTTTCCATCTCAATGTCTGCTGAATCCTTAATTCCAACTGCAACTTTAATTCCTCCTTACCATGTAATAGAGCCTATTCACAGGTTCCAGGGACTATGGGCATGGACATCTTGCATTACTGTACTTACCACAGGTGTTCTTTTTGAAAGTGCAGCTCAGTAACAGCGACTCAGGAGGGCTACTCATGTGCAACGGGAAGGATGGGCCAGATAAGTGAACACAGGTCAGTGTGACTTGGGGTTTCTCCATAGAGGGGCCCTTTTCCCTGGAGCATATTTCAACCACAGTTTGGCTACCCTAACTAAGGGGGACACTTTTTGTCATTGCAACAGCTTTCTGCTGCCACACCATGACCTGCTCTTTTCTTCTTGGAATCTTCCATTCCCCCAAACCCTCTTATCCCATAATCTAATCAGCTGCTGTAGATACTGTCCTGATTTGGGGGGATCTTTTTTAGGGCCTCCAGACCCAAACTGATACTCTGAGCCACATACTCGATGCCAGTAGGTAGACAAGTAGGAAGCTACTTAGTTTATGTCTGAATAATATCTTCCCTGCTGGTTGGTGTGTTCTAGGAACGATTATTACAGACTTAGAAATATCACATTAGTTACATCAATTGGTCCTTAACCTTGACCCAGCACAGACCTTTCTTACAAAATAGGCATAACTTGGGTGTCCATGCTTTCTCTCCGTGGATTTAAGGACCTACAGATGTCCGGGCCACCTCGACTGACCTCAATCGGCTCTTACCTCAATATAAGACATCTTCATAGCCTAAGAGAACCAAGATAGTGCTTATGGAAACCCTGACAGGTAGACGGGGTCAGAGCCACCAATCACTGGAATTCTTCCTGCCACACCCACCGCCCACTGGAGATCCGCGGGCAGGTCGTCAGTTGATCTCAGCTCCAAGGACCATTCTTGAATCAGTGATATTTTAGGAGATATTTGTGGTGCCTACGTGTATAGACTGTCCACTCTTTGCCCTACACAAACACATTTTCAGGTTTGGTTGGTGAGGTGATGCTGGGTGGCTTTCCCTCGCATCTTCCCTGAGATCTTTCATTTTGTTTCGCTTCTGTGCCTGCTCAGGTTTGGGTGTGCACACTCGCACACAACACTAATACCAGGGCTAGTCCTTGGTAGCATATGCAAAACAAAACAAGCCTCAATCCAGCAAAACCCCAGCAACTTTTCCCTGGTTCAGAGATGGGCAGCTCATTTTCTCTGAAAGTACATGATATTCAGGGTAAGCACCTCTTGAGAATACCAGAAATCTTGCAGAAATTCCCATCTTGCCATAATTTTGATCTAATTTATATGGAAAACATGAGAACTTTAACTTAATTTAAGGTGGAAATGTAACCCATTTACAATATCTGTACACCCTAGATGAATAACAAGTTGTCATTCTCATATGGTGCAAGTGCATCTCCCAACTTTGAATTTTGAGAAATTCTCATTTTGCGAATCCCTCGAGAAGGAAACTCTCAGGAGGAAAGTAAGAAACAGCAAGAGGCAGCAAGTGGTCCCTGTGCCCCACAGCTAATTTGAGCATCAGTGATACCCTAAGCAGCATCCTGCTGCCACCCGTAATGAAGAACATGCTTATTTCTAATGTGTAGCGTTTCTCCCCTTCCTGATTATACAAGACGGGCTCATTCATTATTAATCCAGTTTGTCAGACAGCACGGCCCTCCAAGTGTCAGGCTTCCTTGTTTCCAGGCAGTGAGTTTGTGTAGGAGCAATGAAATTTCAGGATGCACAGATCAGCAAGCTCTCGTCTGCACCTGATTAAAGTTAGATAGACCAACTTAACAACCTTAAAATAATTCTACACAAAGCAGCAGGATACCTTTCTATATTTGTCCTTATTATTGGAAAGGAAATGGACTAAAAAATCGTTACTTTTCTTCCAAACTGCACCTGATTTGAAAGAGAGTGAGGGAAAGAAAACAACCCCTCTTTGTCTACACCAAAGAGCCTCAAAATAAAAAATAGCAAAGGAGACTACCTCTAAGTTTACTGTAAAGAAAGTCAAAATTTTGGCACACGTACACACACAGATACGCACACAGGGACATGCACGGATACATGGCGATCCTTGCTTTGTGGAGCTTACAACTTAACGTTAACCAGATCGTGGTATCGTGTTGTCAGTGAGAAGAGGGCCGGACCTGACAAACGGAGGAGATTCGATTGATGTGACTCTCAGGGCAGGGGCTTGAACAAGCGATCTGTGCCTGGGCCACGTGACGGGGCTCCAGGGCACAGCTGGAGAGAAGGAAAAAGGAATGCATGACGGGAAACAGACGCAGATACTGTGCATTTCAAAACAGTAATTATTATGTAAAAGACTGAGAAATAGATTCTAGCTGATTTCCAAGTCATTTGAATGAGGACTGGAATTATTTTTCTTTTGTAACCACCCAGCTTTAGAGGAAGTGTAAATAAAAGAACTGGATGATAAAATCTTGAACTAAACACAATGAACAAATTTCCATCTATGCCTGTTGAGAGCTTTTTGATACAGGTGTCTCTTGACCTTCTTTTCTTCTTTCTCATCAGAAATCCAGCACTTTTGTCAACCAAAATAATCTCTTGGCTGGTTCTTGCCCTGGGGTGGAGATGCCCACATATGTGGCAGGAAAACCATTAGCAATTATGACTTTTGGACTAGGACTACCCTGGACAGTGTTTGGGAAAAGATGAACAACAGTGGTGTGAGGGCCGTGAGGGAATATTCGTATGGACTCACCAGCCAGAAAAATTAAGTGGATACTAGGCAGAGCCTGAAGCTGGCAAAGGGACAAAGAGGGCAGATTGCAACTATAGGGCATCTGCAGGAAGTCTTGTAACCGAAAGTTCGGTCTCTGAACCCGATGCCAATCCAAATAACGAGAACAGAGTCTTGAGTGGAAGAGGAAAGGTTTTTACTATGCCAGGCACAGGGAGCAAAGCAAGGGCTCATGCCTCAAAAATTGCATCGGGGATGAGGAATGGGTAGGGATTTTTATTTGGGGTTTTGGGTAGGGGAGGGGGCGCATGTAGCTTGTGCAGTTTGGCATTTTCCCACCAGCCTGCGTTTGGCCTTGAGAGGCTGCTTGCAGCGAGGGGGGGGACATGGTGAGATAGGAGGATGGCAGGTGGGCGTCCTTCGCTGCTGTCTCGTCTTCCTGTTTGAGGCGGGTTCGAGGGCCGGGAGTGAGGAGTTGAGGTCTGGGAAGCCTCCGCTCCTTGATATTCTTGAGACAGCACCTTTCCTGGCAAACTTCAAGGACACATGATTAGCTAAACTTTAGTGTGCCTCCAACTCCAGGCCACCTGGGCTTTTCACAATTTGTAACTTCCATTTAGTTGTAAAGCTCAAGGAGTCAAAGTTTAAAGAAACAGGTATTTACATATGAGTGGAGCTAGAGAAGCAGGAAAGGGGGTGGTGGGTTTTAGTTTTAACCCCATATACGCTGGGCTCAATGTGGGGGAACTGATATCGGGGCTGATGTTAAGAGCCTGTAACAGTCTCATTTGTTTAAAGAGTGTAGCTGATAAATCCTTGACACGGGTTGCCAAAAATTTTATCTCCCAAATTTAAAGGAAATAACAAAGGTAATTTCTATGGCAATGGTTCTCAACGGGGGGAAAGGGGCAATTTTGCCTTCCAGGGGACGTTTGGCATCATCCGAAGACACTTTTGGTTGTCACGACTGGGAAAAAGAACCTTGCTGCGAGCAGAGAAGGAAAGAGAAAGGAGTTGGGGGAGAGTTAGCCTGTCTTTGCCACAACCTCATTGAGGGTCAATTTTCTTATCTGTATGATGACATCATAATAGATACCTTATTTGGTTATTGTACATAGTAAATGAGATAATGTATGTAAAGTACCTATCACAGGGCCTGACACATAGTAGTGCCTCTGCAAATGATCGCTATTGTGATTAGCATCATCATGTTATTTTTAGTAATGCTGTTTCATTACCATCCAAGGGGAAATGACTTGAGAATTTTGGGAAGCAATTAAAAGCGAATTTCTGACAAACCCCAAGCAAAGAACTCTAGTGAAAAATTAAGTGAGGAGAGATGTGCAGAGCTCAGTGTGGTAGCTGGGGAAGCTCCTGATGAAATCTTATTTAGTAGAAGGTACACAAAACGTGAAAGAACATGTTTGTTTGCTTTTTTAAAAGGAATATAAAACTGAGAGAACAATCTTAATGACTAAAGCCTAGAGTAACACTGCCCAATAGAAACGTGAAGCTCAGTTGCAATTTTAAATTTTGCAATAACCACATTAAAAAAGTAAAAGGAAGTAAGAAAATGAACTTTAATAACATATTTTATTTAACCCAACATATCAAAAAATATTATCATTTCAACATGTAACCAATATAAAAATTTATTAACCAGATAATTCGCATTCTTTTCTTCATTAAGTCCTCAAATTGAATGTGTACTTTAGACTCACAGCACATCTCAATTTGGACTAGCCATGAGTTTCAAGTGTTTATTAGCTACATGTGGCTAGTGGCTACTGTATTGGACAGCAAATATATAGAAGATGGTTGTAAAAATGTCATGACGAAAATAAGTCTTTAAAGCTTTGTCCAGAGCAAGAAGGGTAAGAAAGAAGATACAAACCTGCTGATATGGGAAGATAATTTGATGTTAGTACTTTTCAACTAGTTTTTAACTTTCATTCTCTCCTTCAGAAAACTTATTACCCAGCAGGTATGGTTAGACTTCCCCTTAATATAAGGTATTTAAAGGCCAACTATGTGATAAAATATGAAGAGATCATTCTGAGTGCTAATAATGAATTAAAATATCTGTTGCTGGACTAATATGTTTTAGGGAACTGAGAGAGACTTGAGTAGGTTGGAACTTGTGAGTGACACACATGGGTGTGGAGAGACACACTAGGAATAAGCAACTATGACTTTTCAAAAGGAGGAGGATTTGTGGGCTCCTGTGCAAACTTGATACACCCCTTTGTGAAAGCTGACCTCTGAGTCCTGGTTTGTCATCTACAGACTCAGAGGTTGAATGACATGACCGCTCTGTGTTCTAACAGTCTGTGAACGTGTAAGATTATCCAGAGTTGGCATCTGAGCATTGACAAAGGGAAGAGATGATCACTAGGGTCTAGCAATAGATTGTGAAAAACAAATACCACCAGCCTAACCTCACTGTCTCTTTAAGAGGATCTCTAAGTGTCGCATTGTCAGGGAAAGGCTAGAGGTGTAGCACATCTGGATTTCAGCAAGAAGTTTGGCACTCACATTTAATGAGCACTCACTATTCATCTAACATTAATTCAACAGATACTTATTGAGCACCTACTATGTTTCAGACACTGAGGATATGACAGGAGTTAAGGTCTTTCTTAAGAAAATAATTACACAAACTTGATTATGGAGCAACGTGGAAGGTGCAAGGGAAATAGATTTGAGGGACCTCCTAACTCAGTAGTGAGACATTACAGGAGGCTTTCTCTAGGAAGCGGCATCTATATGGACACCTGAAAAGTGTGAGTCAGAAAAGACTGGGGTGTGAGACCAGGAAGAATATCTCACAAAGAAGAAATAGTAGGTCCAAAGGCTCAAAAGTTAGAACAGAGTGCCTCTCAAGCCTTAATGTGCACAGAAATCACCCGAGGAACCCTGTCAAAATGCAGATTCCTGTTCTTTATGTCTGGGATGGGGGCCCGAGATTCTGCATTTCCAACAAGCTCCCAGGTAATGCTGATACTGCCAGCCTGAGGACCTCCTTTTGAGTAGCACCAGTGTAGAGTACACAAAGGGAGAGGTGAGAGAGAGTGCTAAAGAGGTGGGCGTGGGACGGACCATGAAGGACTTTGTAGGTCATGTTGAGGACTTTGAAGTAATATTTCAAGAGAATTCAGTAGGGACAAGATATGATTAGCTTGTGCTTTTGAAAGGTTATTCTGGCAGTAGTGATGATGAGTTGAAATAAGTAAATCTGAAAGCAGTTCAATTGAGAGGACCCTGCATAAACTCCTGGAGAGAATATGGGAATTTGGACCAGGAAGGTGATGTTTGTGGAGATGAGAAGGAATGGGTAGATTCAAGGGGGAATTTAGGATGCCAGATTGATTGGACTTGATAATGATGAACTTGGTATGGGGGATGAAGGAACAGAGGGGGCTGGAATGAGACCCTAACAACCAGGGGAATCAGCTTGGACAATGGGAAGGAGGTTAATTTACTGAATGGGGAAAACAGGAGAAGGAGAGAGTTTAAGGGGACCATGAGTAGTATGCTTTCAGACAGACTGAACTGGCAGTGGAACAGAACAACTATGTGGAGGTATCCAGTAGGCAGATGAATATACAGGCCCGGTACTTAGAAGAGAGTATGAGTTAAAGATAACGGTTTAGGAGTCATTAGCATAAAATGAGTAACAGAAGGCTTGAGAGTGAATGAGATTCCCCAGAGGAAAAGAGGCTTTAGAAGCCATCTCAAATGCTTGAAGAGCTGTCATGTGTTTAAAAGTCATTTTGTGTGTTTCAGATGAAACATTTTGGATTAATTAGAGGATATTACAAGGAGGTAGAGTTTAATTATTTGTAGGGGAAGAATTTTTTCATGGTATCAACTGCCCCGTAATGGCACAGTTACCTTATAAGGTAGTGAGTTCTTCATTTATAGATGTATTTGAATAGAGGATAGAAGTCCAATTTTCAGGAATGTTGGAAAGAACACTCACATGTCTGGCAAGGAGTTGGACTAATGACCTCTCAAGCAGTGATTCTCAAGTTGCATTAGTAGAGTAGAGGGTGGAGGGGAGCTGGGAAGAGATTTTAAAAATACAAATTCCCAAGTTTCCACTCACAGGAAATTGATTCCATAGATTTGAGTACAGCCCTGGAATTCTTTATTTTTAAAAAACTCTCCTGAGAAAAACAACTTTACATACAAGGGAAGCTCCATAAGACTATCAGCAGATTTTTCAGCAGAAACTTTGCAGGCCAGAAGGGAATGGCACGATATATTCAAAGTGCTGAAAGAAAAAACTTCCAACCAAGAATACTCTACTTGGCAAAGTTATCATTCAGAATTGAAAGAGAGATAAATGGTTTTCCAGACAAGCAAAAGCTAAAGGAATTCATCAACACTAAACTGGACTTGCAAGAAATGTTAAAGGGACTTCTTTAAGCTGAAAAGAAAGAGCACTAATTAGCAACAAGAAAATATATGAAAGAATAAATCTCACTGGAAAGGTGAATACATAGTAAAGGTAGTAGATCAATCACTTATAAAGCTAGTATGATGGTTAAAAGACAAAAGTAGCAAAAATTACTATGATTACAATAATTAGTTGAGGGATACACAAGATAAAAAGATGCAAAATGTAACATCAAAGCATAAAAGTTGGTGGGGGAGAGTAAAAATGTTGAGTTTTAGAATACAATCAAACTTAAGGTATCAACTTAAAATAGACTGTTATAGATACAAGTTGTTCTATGTAAGCCTTATGGTAACCACAAAGCAAAAACCTATAGTAAATGTACAAAAGACAAAGTAATATAAACACACCACTAGAGAAAGTTATCAGACCACAAAGGAAGAGAGCAAGAGGAGAAGAAAGGAACAGAGAGGAACTACAAAAACAGCCAGAAAACAATTAACAAAATGGCAATAAGTCCATACTTATAAACAATTACTTTAAATGTAAATGGACTAAATTATTTGATCAAAAGACATAGAGTAACTGAATAGATAACAAAACAAGACCCATCTATATGCTGCCTACAAGAGACTCACTTCAGATGTAAGGACACACACAGACTGAAAGTGAAGGGATGGAAAAAGATATTTTATCCAAATGAAACCAGAAGAAAGTTGAGGTACTGATACTTATATCAGACAAAATTAACTTTAAAACCAAGACTGTAATAAGAGAAAAAGAAGAACATTACATAATGATAAAGAGGTCAATCCAACAACAGGATATAGCATTTCTAAATGTTTATGCACCCAACATAGGGATACCTAAATATATAAATCAAATATTAGCAGACCTAAAAGGAGAAATAACTGGCAATACAATAATAGTAGGGGATTTTAATACCCCACTTACATCAACGAATGGATCATCCAGACAGAAAATCAATAAGGAAACATTGGCCTTAAATGACACATTAGACCAGATGGACTTAATAGATATATACAGAACATTCCATCGAAAACCAGCAGAATACACATTATTCTCAAGTGCACATAGAACATTCTCCAGGATAGATTGTATGTTAGACCACAAGACAAGTTTTAATAAATTTAAGAGGATTGAAATCATATCACGCATCTTCTCTGACCTCAATGGTATGAAACTAGAAATCAATTACCCAAAGAAAACTGGAAAATTTGCAAATATGTGGAGATTAAACAACATGCTACTGAAAAACCAATGGGCCAAAGATGAAAGCAAAAGAGAAATTAAAAAATACCTTGAGACATGGGCCTGGCCCAGTGGCATAGTGGGTAAGTTTGCACACTCCACTTTGGTGGCACAGTGTTTGCTGGTTCGGACCCTGGGCATAGGCCTACTCACCACTTATCAAGCCATGCTGTGGCAGGCACCCCACATATAAAATAGAGGAAGATGGACGCAGATGTTAGCTCAGGGACAGTCTTCCTTAGCAAAAAGAGGAGGATTGGTGGAGGATGTTAGCTCAGGGCTAATCTTCCTCAAAAAAAAAAAAAGGAAAAAATACCTTGAGACAAACAAAAATAGAAATATAATAACCAAAATTTATGGGATGCAGCAAAAGCAGATCTAAGAGAGAATTTCATGGCAATAAATGCCTACCTCAAGAAACATAATCTCCCAACAAACAAAAGTTCAGGAACGAATGGCTTCACTAGTGAATTGTACCAAACATTCGAAGAATTAATACCAATCCTTCTGAAACTCTTCCAAAAAATAGAAGAGGGAACTCTTTCAAACTCATTTTATGAGGCCAGATTACCCTGATACCAAAACCAGACAAGGATGCCACAAGAAAAGAAAATTACAGGCCAATATCCCTGATAAACATTGATGCAAAAATCCTCAACAAAATATTAGCAAGTCAAATTTAGAATGATTATACACCATGATTGAGTGAGTTTTATTCCAGGGATGCAAGGCTGGTTCAACATCTGCAAAGCTGTCAGTGTGATACACCACATTAACAAAATGAAGGATAGGGCCAGGCCGGTGGTGCAGCAGTTAAGTTCACACGTTCTGCTTCTCAGCAGCCTGGGGTTCGCCAGTTCGGATCCCGGGTGTGGACAAGGCACCGCTTGGCAAAAGCCATGGTGTGGTAGGCATCCCACATATAAAGTAGAGGAAGATGGGCATGGATGTTAGCTCAGGGCCAGTCTTCCTCAGCAAAAAGAGGAGGATTGGCAGTAGTTAGCTCAGGGCTAATCTTCCTCAAAAAAAAAAAATGAAGGATAAAAGTCCTATGACCATCTCAATAGATGCACAAAAAGCATTTGAAAAAATTCAATATTCATTTATGATAAAAATTCTCAAAAAGCAGGTATAGAGGGAATATACCTCAATATAATGAAGATCACATATGACAAGCCCACAATTAACATCATATTCAATGGTGAAAAGCTAAAAGCTTTTCCTGTAAGATTGGGAACAAGACAAGAACATCCACTCACACCACTTTTATTCAATATAGTATTGAAATTCCCAGCCAGAGCACGTAGGCAAGAAAAAGAAATAAAAGATATCCAAATTGGAAAAGAAGAAGTAAAACTGTCATTATTTGCAGATGACATGGTATTATGTATAGGAAAGCCTAAAGACTCCATCAAAAAACTGTTAAAACGAATAAACAAATTCAGTAATGTTGCAGGATATAAAATAAATACACAAAAATCTATTGTGTGTCTATGCACTAATAATGAACTATTCAAAAGAGAAACTTTTTTTAAATGCCATTTAAAACTGCATCAAAAAGAATAAAATATCTAGGAATAAATTTAACTAAGGAGATGAAAAACCTGTTTTGAAAACTACAAAATGTTTAGGAAAGAAATTGAAGAATGCACAAATAAAAGAGAAGATATTCCATGCTCATGGATTGGAAGAATTAATATTGTTAAAATGTCCATACTATCCAAAGCAATCTACAGAGTCAATGCAATCCCTTTCAAAATTCCAATGGCAGTTTTCACAGAAATAGAACAAACATTCCTAAAATTTGTATGGAACCACAAAGGACCCCAGATAGCCAAAGCAATCTTGAGAAAGAAGAACAAAGCTGGAGGCATCAAGTTCCCTGATTTCCAACTCTATTACAAAGCTAAGTAATTTTAAAAAGTATGATATGAGCATAAAAGCAGACACATAAACCAATGGAAGAGAATAGAGAGCCCAGAAATAAATTTATGCAGATATTGTCAATTAATTTATGACAAAGGAGCCAAGAATATACAACAGGGAAAGGACAGTCTCTTCAACAAATGGTGTTGAGAAAACTGGACAGCCACATGCAAAGGAATGTAAGTGGACCTCTATCTTATACCACGTACAAAAATTAACTCAGAATGGATTGAACATAGACTTGAAAATATAAAATTCCTAAAAGAAAACATAGGTGGTAAGCTCCTTGACATATGTCTTGGTGATGATTTTTCTAATCAGACTCCAAAAGTAGAAGCAACAAAAGCAAAAATCAAGAGGGACTCCATCAAACAAAAAAGGTTTTGCACAGCAAAGGAAATCATCAACAAAATAGAAAGGCAACCTACTGAATGGGGGAAAATATTTGCAAAGCGCATATCTGAAAAGGGGTTAATATCCAAATATATAAAGAATTTGTACAACTCAATAGAAAAAAACGAACAATCCAATTAAAAAAACGGGCAGAAGATCTGAATAGACATTTTTCCAAAAAAGACATACAGTTGGCCAACAGGTACATGAAAAGATGCTCAACATCATTAATCATCAGGGAAATGCAAATAGAAGCCACAATAGGATATCACCTCACACCTGTTAGAATGGCTATTATTGAAAAGACAAGTGTTGGTGAGGATGTGGAGAAATGGGAACCCTTGTACATTGTTGGTGGGAATGTAAATTGGTGAATCTACTAAAGGAAACAGTCTGGAGGTTCCTCAAAAAATAAAAATAGAACTACCATATGATCTAGCAATTCTACTTTTGGATATTTATGCAAAGAAAATGAAAACACTAACTGGAAAAGACACATGTACCGTGTTCATTGCAGCACTATTTACCATGGCCATGATATGGAAACAATCTAAGTGTCCCATGATGCATGAGTAGGTAAAGAAATTGTGGTATATATGCAATGGGGTATTACTCAACCATAAAAACGAAAGAAATCTTGCCGTTTGTGACAACACGGATAGAACTTGAGGGCATTATGCTAAGTGAAGCAAGTCAGACGGAGAAACACAAATACTGTATGATCTCTCTTATATGTGAAATCTACAAAACAAACAAATAAACCAAGCTTATAGATACAGTGAACAGACTGGTGCTTGCTAGAGATGGGGGCTGGGGGGTTGGAGGAATGGGTGAAGGGGGGTCAAAAGGTGCAAAAAAAACCTCTCTAGATGATTCCATGTGCAGCTGAGTTCCTAAACTCGGACTGAGTTGCCTCCTAGCTCTGAATTTTTGAAGTAACCTTTTATTATCCCCAGGATCCTAATGTGTACATTTGTGCAGAGTCAAAAACACCCCCCAGCATCATGATAAGACATTTCCTCGTTTTCCAGCTTCCACATTCTGGGGCACGGATTCCTTCTCAGATGCCACCTAATGGGTAGCCAGCTGTCACATGCTTTCTCTATGAATATGAGATAGTGTGGTGGATCTTACCAGAAGGGCTGGTTAAATGGGAAAACCATGCCATTAACAAACTCAAGGCTCAGTGGCATGAAGGTCAACCTGCTCTTCCTTAATTGAAGAAAAAGCAAACATGCATGTTCCTTATATAAACACTGATATTTAACATTTAACTCAACCCTCATGATTCATTAAGAAAAGGAAATTCAATAAAGTCAAGCAGATGTGACTACAGGAAAAACTGCCTCCTATAAATCTGGCTATATCCAGGACTTTGAGTAAAAGAGAAATCAATTTTTGAAATAAAATGCTAAGTATAGCCGATGAGCATCACCATAAATATTACTTTTTGTTTTTAGTCCTATAGTGACTATCTTTTACATCTTATACAACTGTGTTTCTTCAGTCCCTTGGAATACTTATTAAAGAATCTCATTGTGTGCAAACTTTAATCTCATGGGTCAGAAACGAACAGTGATGGCTACGATCCTAGCTATTTCTAATTTCCAAAAAGAAAAATTGATTTTTAAGAGACACATTTTGTGGCAAATGAAGTAGGCAAAATAAATTGGCAGCAGAGAGGAGGCAGCAAATAATAGGAAACAGACATAAGCATTGGGCTAGTCTAGTGGTCTGGGACCATTTAGCAGAGGGGCAGACAGCTCTTCACACCTCAGCAGTCCCTGGGGCATCCCTGGGTCAAAGGGCATAATCTATTTTATAAAGCTTTCCATCCAAATAAATTTTAAAAGATGCTACTAAATAGTGTTTGGGCATAAAAGGTGCCTTGCAGGAGCGAACAAGGGGTGCTTGGGAGCAGAGAGATGATTAGGGATTTAAAAACCCAGAGATTTTGAGAGGGAGACGGAAATAAGAAATGGTGGACAATGGTATTTGCATTTTCTAATGGGACGTGGCTCTAGGCACCTTGTTTTAAACAGTCAGCTGTGGACAAATTGTAAGGAAAAGGACGAGAAGTACAATCACACACTGAAGATGGGCAAAACTGCTGTTTAGCTGCTTCTGCGGGGCTTGGAACCGAGGGAAGGAGAGAGCGGCAGGTTTGACACCTGCTTTCCCGAGGCTGCCCCTTGGGTTACAGGCAGCAGCCCCACCTCTTCCTCTTCCAGCCACGCCTTCATCCCGTTGAGCCAAATGAAGAGCACTGAGGTCATTTTCCTTTTCCCTCACTCTAAGGCAATTAGGGACAAGAGAGTGCGAGCTTGCAGGACGAAGGCCGCCAGCTGAAGTCTGAAGGACTCTGTCAGGACAACGACAGCGATGCTGGCCTCCCAAAGAGCAGGTCAGAGACTTCATACAGAAATAGAAGCAATCCCTGAGCTGACAGTTAATAAAGTGACAGTGTCTGGGACCATGCCAATAGTCTCATCTACAGCGTGAACTCAAGGACCATTTAAAATGATGCTTACTGGTTTCTCCATTATTGCATGGTTTTGTGCATGTTGCGCCTTCCTAGCTAACCCTGAAAATATTCGAAAGAATGTGACTGGGATTGTTATAGTTCATTGTAGTCAATTAGCCCATTGGTTCCATCAGCTGAGGCGCATCAAACTTAGCAGAGTTCTTAGTTGAGCTAAAAAAGTACATATGGTACTTTGCATTTAATTCTGGTTCAGAAACTCAAAAACCATGGGGGCAAAATTGGAAGGGATCTCAGGACCATGAGAACAGGATTTGGAAAAGAGCAGAAGGTGTAAGGCTTACAGTCGAATACTTGATGTACTGCATACCCAAAGTACCTAATGTTTCTGCTCTCTTTCTGTTTAATTTGCAGAGGGAACTCTATTACGTACCAAAGTGTGTCAGGGTACTTTGTGACTCACTTAAGATAGAATTAGAATATGTTAGTGAATGCGGGGATTCATTGCTAGGGTGAAATCCTCTCTTACTTTCTCTCTTCCTCTCCTCCCTCCCTCCTTCCCTCCTTCCTTTCCTTTCTTCCTTCTCTTCTTCCTTCCTTCCTCCCTCCCACCCTCTCTTCCTTCCTACCTTTTATCTTCCCTCCTTTCCTTCCTCACCCTTCCTTCTCTTCTCCCTCAAAAATTTTTTTTGCACTTTTGCTAAGCAATGTGTTCAATCTAGAAGCAAAAGTCTGGGTCTGTTTCAAGGCCGTGATATACTATGATCAGACTCAAGTTTCACGGGTGGTAGCTGTATAAAGGGTTAAGCTGGAAGCTAAATTGAGCTAAGACGGTCAGACCTTGATGCCAAAGTTTACGTGTGAGTTCTCTCATCCAATGTAAAAAAGGGAATCATTAAAGATTTTATATGCAATGCAAGTTGCTATTCTAATTTTATAATTCTAAATTTATAATTCTAATTAGATTTTATGACTTATTCTTGGAAGAAACTTAGTATCATACGACTGATGTTACTTAATTCATGCTTTGTTATATTTGCTAACAAGAAGTGCTATACACAATGTAATAAAGCATTCTTTTTTGCTTTCAGTTTCCCGTGGTGTTCCCACATCCCACATCCTGAAACTCCCCATGGCCTTGTAACTATGGTAAAGTTAGAAAAATCTGCAGCAATTGGATTCTGTTATCAATGATTTACCAAAACATTTTGATAATTTTTTTTCCAGTGTTGGAAGGAAGTACTTCTTAGGGGGTCATTAACTGGTTAGATAGAGCTCTTTGGTGACAAACAGCAAAATTCCGAAATTCTGCAGGAAGGGCAAGGAATTTGGACTCAGCTGGGCCAAGCTCTGAATTCTCTATGCCCCTAGGGGGGTCGCTTATGTTATATCTGGGACTCATTTCTTTTAACTGTAAAATTGGGATCAGAAGGCCATTTTGAGGATTATGTAAAATTATTTATATAAAGCACTTAGCTCAATGTTTGGCGTGTAGTAGTAGTGGTGGTGATGATGGTAATGATGCTGGTGATGATGTCAGTGAGGATCATGGTGTACCTTCTGAGAGAGAGTGTGGTATCAGTGGTTAAGAGCATAGACTCAGGAGTCAGATTTCTTGGGTTCATCTTTTGGCTCTACCGCTTACTTGCTATGTAGTCTTTAGTAAGCGTGTTAGTTACCGCTTGAATTACAACAAATTACCCTTAAGTGAAGTGACTTACAACCATTTTGGAGGATCAGGAATTGAGGAACGACTTAGTTGTGTCCTCTGCATCATAGTTTCTCAAAAGGCTGCAGTCAAGGTATTGTCTCAAGATCTGTGATCTCATCTGAAGCTTGATTGGGGAAGGATCCACTTCCAAGCTCACTCATGAATTTTTGGCAAGATTCTGTTCCTTGAGGACAGTTGGACTGAGAGCTTAAATTCCTTGCTGGCTGTTGGCTGGAGGCTGCCCTCAGTTCCTCACCCCATAGACGTTTCCAACATAGGACCTATCAAGGCCAGCAGGAAAAGAGTCTGATAGTAAGACAGATGTCATAGGCTTTTGTAACCTAACCATGGAAGTGACATCCCATCACTTTTTTTTGCTGTATTCTATTTATTTGAAGTGAGTCATTAGGTCCAGTCCACAGCCAAAGGGAGGGAATTATACAGAGTATGAATACCAGTTGGGAGCCATCTTAGAAGTCTGCCTCCATAGCAAGTTACTTACCCTCTCTTTACCTTAGTTCTTCCATCCATTAAATGGAATTAATAGTCATAACTACTTAGTAGGGCCATTGTAAAGATTAAGCAAGTTAATGCTTGTAAAGTATCTATAGCTGTCACATTATAAGCACTCAGTAAATATTTGACATTATTTGTTTATTTTTTTTGGTGAGGAAGATTGTTCCTGAACTAATATCCAAGCCAAACTTTCTCTATTTTGTATGTGGGACACCACCTCAGCATGGCTTGATGAGCGGTGTGTAGGTCTGCACCCAGGATGTGAACCCACAAACTCTGGGCCATGGAAACGGAGCACATGAACCTAACCACTAAGCCACCGGGCCAGCCTTTGACATTATTTTTTAAAAATATCAATTCACAGTTCTTTTACCTCTTATCAAAGCATTGGCCCAATTTGCTTAACCACCCTTGTCACTCTGTGTCAAAAGGTGGTTGTTGCATCACCAGTTTATACAAAGAAATGGCAGCAAAGTTCAGAGCGAGAGGGTGGTGTGCGTAGAATGAGGCTCGAGTCCAAGTGCCGTTATTCTCTTAAGAAGTATAGTGTGGGAAGGTCACCTGATCTCTCTGGGTCGCTGTGTCTTTATCTGTGAGATGAGTGCTCTGAACCTTATCAGGAGTGATATTCTCGATATTCAGCAACTGCCTGCCATCAGGCCCTGGCCAATCAGAACTGAGGCCGCCAGAAGCATGGTGTGGCCATGCTCGGGTGGACTGGCTGCTTCATGGTCTCAAGAAGCCAGTCCCTGCCGGCCCCAAATTCCATGATCCCATGACCTGTTTTCATATCACTTAATGATCTTGTGGTCCACAGAGTGCTTTAGTTTGTTCCCCTTACTTTTATAACTTTTTACCAACGTGGTTTATAAGCCAGCATACTAAAACAATCTACATAAAAGGCCATTTAATACGATATGGTTATCCTGTTCTGTGGGCTTAACCGGTGTGAGCAAATGTATCTAAATATAATCATAGTGTTTGGTTCAGAAGCTAATCCCATTAAATGTGTTTTTAAAACTCAACAAACGTTGTTGCAGAGCCTCATTGCCAGAATGAACGTTTTAATCTGTGTTTGTTTCTGGCAGACCTTCTGGATCCTCCTCAAGAAGCTCACATATGCCTTCAAACAGAAAGTCACCAGCGAGGTGACAGTGTCCTTGCTTGGTGTCTGCTGTTCCCCAGATGCCCTGTGTGACCTGCCTCTCCTAATGCTGGTTAAGTACCCGTCCTTTCCTACACAGGAAGCTCCGAGGAGCTAATTACCATTTAATGAGAGGAAACCACCTGATTAGAATGCCTTTCGCGGTCCTCAGCTAATAAATGTTGTATATACTTTGGACTGCATCTAGTCAGCGTGTGGCTTCCCCTCCCTACTGCGTCCTCCGCTTTCACAGCTCTGCCTCGCTCTAGGGCTTTCTGCAGTAACCTGGCTGAACAGTTTGCCTTAGTTAATTTGAGGAAAGTTTTGGGCCAAATTATTGAGGTAAATATTTTGATTAAATTTTGCTTAGAGCAGTAAGTGAAGGAAGCTTCTGAATCCAAAACAAGGCCCAATCATTCCAACCATGCTTGATGGAGAACAGCAAGAGTCTGATGAAAAGCAAAATCCGCCCAGCAGAGTCACAGGCAGCTGAAAATGATTTCGCTGTGTTTACGAAGGCGATTAGAGTCACACCGGTGCAGCTCTGGAGGCCCGATGGGAGGGGCAGGAGGGCTCATGTGGAGGCCCAAGCCGTCCCCGTGGGTTGTCTGGACTGAGCTGTTCGTTACCAATAGTGGCTTCAGGAGATGGGAAGTGCCCTAGGATGGGCCAGATTAAGGTCTTCTATATCAGTGGTCTCCAAACTTTTTGGTCAGGTGTTACTATCAGTAAAAGACTGTTGAGCAGCACTCTCAGTTTATTCATAAACTCTGTACATGTATTTCAGTAATTACTTAATATCTCAAATAAAACATACGCTGGCTTGAGGTGCACCACTCACGACAGTGGATAGTCCACCTTTTAAAGGGCCCGGATGATTTCTGCTATGTTTGAGTAAATCGTCATGATTTTCTCATGATGTGGCTGGGATGAAAACAAATGTCAAGGGTACCATAAGTGGGACACCATCAACTCTGTCATCTTGTTGTTAACTGTGCTTGCCTCAGTACTACCTGCTTCAGCATTCAGATACTTTGGCAGGAATATTTTAAGCCATATGAACTTTTTTTTTTCCCAAGATTGATCATGTTAAAACCAGAACAATTGGTTTTGTTTGTTAAAACCAGTGTGATGGTTAATTTTATGTGCCAATTTGACTAGGCTGAGGGGTGCCCAGATGGCTTGTAAAATACTTCTGGGTGTGTCTGAGAGGGGGTTTCCGGAAGAGATTAGCTTCAGTCGACTGAGCAAAGAGATTCACTCTCACCAGTGTGGGCAGGCATCCGTCCTCCGGTCCACTGAGGGCCAGAATAGAACAAAAAGGCAGAGGAAGAGCGGACTCCCTCTCTCTATTCTAGAGCTGGGATGTCCATCTTCTACTGCCCTTAGACGTTGGAGCTGCTGGTTCTCGAGCCTTCAGACTCTGGGACTTACGTCAGCAGCCAGCTGATTCTCAGGCCTTTGACTCAGACTGGGAGTTAGACCATCGGCCCCCTGGTTCTTGGGCCTTCAGACTCGTATTGAATTACACACCAGCTTCTCTGGTCCTCCAGTTTGCTGACACAGATTGTGGGGCTTCTCAGCCTCCATAACCCCATGGACCAATTTCTGTAATAAATCTCCTCCCATATCTCTGTGTACCCTGTTGGTTCCATTTCTCTGGAGAACGCTGACTAACATAACCAGATAACATATAAATCCACTTAAACAGGGCTGTGTAGACTGAAAAGGGTTGCAAAACAACCAAGTAGGAGAATGAGTAAGGTCTCTGCTCTGGCGCTGCTGTGCCATGGAACTCCCATCTTCCCTCAGGGCATGTCATGTGTGCTGTTGGTCCTGTGTGACATAAGGAAGGGATGAGAGCACTGGCGTTAGTCTATTTATTAGATGTTAGATGTTAGATGTCTTCCTTTAAAATAGAATTGCTATGTTAAAAGAAGTTCTCATATTTTGTGTCCACGCTCCAAAGGAAGCCAGCTGTGAGCGTCCGCCTCAAAGAGGCTTGGTTTAGATTTATATCAAGGATACCAGCTGGCTGGTTCTGTTGCTCCTGGAATAAGCCTCTCATGGTCTCGTTCGTTCCTCTCAGTTCCCAGCTCCTTGACCAAGCTTCAGAGAGCTGTGCCGGGTACTTTCCTTAGTGGGAAGTTTGGGATTCCCTTGCCACATGCACAGCAAATGGTGACTGGAGCCTCCGTCGAGCTGTTCAATTGAGCTCCGATCTCCCTTGTTTCCCACAAGCCACAAATGAACTAAAAGCTCAGCACGGCTCAGCGCACAGTGGGACCTCCGCAGACAGCTCCTCTTCTGCAGGGCGAGCTGAGGGTTCCCTAGCAGCCTCGTCAGTGTATAGAAATCTGAGCTTCTTGCTAATGGACACTTGTTCTTTTTTGTCATCAGGAAGGGGCAGGATCTTGTAGAAAGAGTGTAGGTTTGGTCATCAGACAAACTTGAGTTCAAATCCTGGCTTTGGCACATTCTAGCTGTGTGACCTGGGGCCAATCCCAGCCTCTCTGAGCTTCAATCTCTTCATCTTTTAATGGGTGTGATAATATCTACTTTACTGGATTGTTGTGAGAATTAGGGATGATATACGCCTGATGATAGGCACTCAGTACATGCTAAGTATTGTTCCTCATTGTTAGTGTTGTTGTAACTATTTAAACTCTTTTCTTGGAAAGAGAATGTTCTCATATACATTAAAATTTTGATCAGAAATAAATTTTATTTATTAGCTATTACTTACCCCCTAAGGCTGAAATAGATGATAGATTATGTACAAGGATCTAGAGAAGATTGGTGGGGAAGGGCTGGCTGTGGGGTAGGTCCCAGGGGCTCAATTACTGAAAGGCATTGAGCCAAGGGTCCGAACATAGTCTAGCAGAAAACCAAGGTCCACCTGGGAGCTTGAGCCCCAGTTAGAGCGTGGAAGTGCAATGGGCTGTGAGGGGAGCCAGGCCTCACGCATGCTCTGTGGAGGTGGAGCTTGGTGCTTGTTGGGTGCTTTGCTTTAGAGGAGCTGGACTAAGACCAGAGGTGGGAGACAGAGCACCTCACCTGGGAGTTCACCCTTTTATCAGTCCTGTGTTAGAAGAAATAAAACGAGCTGTTATAACAAACTCCCAATGTCAGTGGCTTAATACAAACGGTTTATTTTTTACTCCCTTTACAGTCCATTGAGGGTTGATGAGCAAGCAGCCTTCCATGTGTGTATTCAGGGACCCAGATTCCTCCCGCTTTGTGGCTCCACCTTCCCCTGGATTCTCTCAGTTCAGGTGTAGATGAGGGGGAAGTGTCAATTACATCTGCAAAGTTCTCATGGGCAAAGTTTGGAAGGAATGCGTGGCACTTCTGTTCATATTCCCTCGGCCAAAACTCAGTCATCTGGGTGCACCTAACTACAGAAGAGGCTTGAACGACCTAGCTGTGCCACCAGAAAGGAGGAGAAAATATGAATATTGATGAATACTTATAATTTGCCATTTGGCTTTCAAATTTTTTGGACTGCAACCTAGAGGAAGCAATCAATTCCATATCAATACCCAACACACACACACACACAATTTGTAAAACAATACTTATTCTTATTGCATATGATACTCTTTGGTATTTTCTATTCTATTTCACTTTAAGTGAAAGTTTAAAACACTGGTTGGGCCACATTAAATTAATTTCACAATCTGGCAGAAAATCTAGATTCTGGATTGTAAGCCTAGTTATGGCTAGAGATAGGGAATGAGGCCCCATGCACAATGATCAGGATCTGGAGTGCCTGAGAACACTTTCTGGGGGTCCCTGCGATTAAAAAAAAAATCCAACTGATGGGTCCAGAGACAGCAGAACTCCATGACACCACCTGTGTCATATAGGGTTCAATCTGGATGAGACACAGGGTTCAAACATTTCCCTTTCAACACAACAGCCTTGAAATGTAGTTAAAAATAAAGAGACGTCAAAACTAAACATAGAGCCCTGTTGCTTAGCAAATGTTTCTCCTTATCTCCTCCAATGTTTGCAAGTTGTGAAACAGAATGCCTTTCTCATTAGCTGTACCTCATACCCCATTCTCCCCACCCCTAGTCAAGTGAGGAATGGGTATCTCATCCTTCAGATGCCACTATTTTAAGAAAGTGACCCATGGACCGGTGAAACTGGAAAATCACTCCTGTAGGATGAATCATGGGAATACATTATTCATGCTTGGATATTTTCTTCGCAATGTAAATGTGCAACCCTCCAGAGTTCCTTGTGAGGATTTGCTTGGTATTACAGCAGTACTGAATTTCCTCGTGGGAACTGAGGTAGACAGCCTTATTGATAAAGGAAGACCAGAATCAGGCATACTGAAAGCCTTCATGTATATGTTTTTGCTCCATGCAAAGAAATTCTAGGAGCTACCAAGTGCCAGCCACATGTTGAAATCACGCAGTGTGTGCAGAGTGTGTTGTGTCGCATTTAATCTGGGAACACCCCCTCCAGACTTGCCCCGCTTTCCCCTGACTCCATCAACTAGTCTTAGAATGAAGTTCATTTTCATAGTGTGGCTATAGTTTAGTTTTTAATGTTAAAGCAACCTGGGTTTGTATAGGAGTTGCTAGTTTTCTAATCTTTAGAAGCCCAGTTACAATATGAACTAGTCGGTGAGGGGGAATGGAAAACAAAATCCAAATTGGCTCGATGTTAATGGCAGCAGTGTGCATAATGAATATAAATTAGCTTTCGTTTAACGAAAGTTCACTTTTAGGTGGGTACTTAATGAGCACATGACTTAAATCAATAAAGAGAAAGACAGAAAATTTTGAGTGATCGAGATGATCAAACCCCATGCTCTGCTGAGCAGAGCCCCTGAGAATGTCGTGACATATGGCTTTGTGGGCTCTGGGTCCCTGTAATGGCCCACCAGGCAAATGCTTAAGTTAGATCATTCTGATCGCTTTTTATATTAGATTAAATATCATTGCAAATGTTTCAGCCATGCTCAAATCTGTCTGTCTTTAGGCTGACTTCATTTGAACCAGGTTAACCTGTAATCCCTGGGACTTGATTAATAGCTTTATAGTCAGGGGTAAACTGGCCCCGTGAAAGCCTCCCCTAATCCCTTCCCCTACTGAAAAGAGCAACGCTGGACATGGTTGGCTTTATCAATGACAACGTAATTAAAATGGGAACTTGCAGTCTTCACATTAAGCTAAGAACCACACAGTCCTACTTTCCCTTGCCTTTCAGAGTTTTCAAGGAAAAATAAAAGAACTTGAAGGGGTAGCAGTTGTTAATTAAACCTTCAAAGCTTTGATAAGTTCATGGTATTATTTTAGAAATGATAAAAAGACATAAACATATGCTTTATCTATGAGCCTTTCAAGTATCGAATTTAAGAAGTGAAAATGTAAGCCTATTGTTAAAATTCAATGCTATTATTTTATTGTAGCCTTGCTCTCAAATACCTATGCATTCACATATTCACTTATTCAGCAAATATTTCTAAAGCCTGTGTTGTGCTAGGCTCTGTTCTGGGTGCAAGGGATGTATCAGAGAACAAATCAGACAAAAATCCTCACCCTCCAGGACCTTGTACTCCAGCAGGCAACAAATGAGCAAATAAAATATGAAATATGTTAGTGCTGAAACTTGAGGACAATAATGAAGAAGGGAACATGGAGAAGAAGTGACAGGTGGGTTGCAATTTTAGACGGTATGTCCAGGGAAGGATTCACTGATACCATTCAAGAGAAGACCTCAAGGAGGTGAGAGAGCGAGCATGTGACACCCAGGGGGAGAGTGTTGTAGACGGAGGGATCGGCAAGTGCAGACTGAGGTGGGAGCACGCCTGGCCTTGAGGAACATCAGTGAGGCAAGATGACTGGGGAGGACACGCGAGGGGAGTGTAAAGGATGAGTGCAGCGGTAGAGAGGGCACTGGGGGCTCTGCAGGACACCGTGAGAAGCTTGGCTTTGACTCTGAGTGTGATGGGAGCCATTGGAGGGTTTTAAGTAGAGGAACGATGAACATATTTAGTTTTTACAGGATCACTCTGGCCACTTGTTGAGAATAGATCCCTTAGGGGCAGAGCAGGTCTAGGAGAGATGATGGTGGCCTGGACCTGGGTAGTAGCAGTGTGGACATGAGGAGTGGTTGGCTTTGGAGAGAGTTTGAAGGTAGAGCTGCCCCAATTTGCTGATGGATGAGATATGGGCTGTGAGAGAACGAGAGGCATCAAGCATGAAGGAAGTTTCCTGGGTGGAGAGACTAGGGGAGGAGGAGGTTTGGGGGAAGAAAGAAACTCAGTTTGGTCCTGTTAAAATTGAGTCAAGCTGTCAAGTAGGTGGTTGGCCATTATGGTTTACCTCCTGGCTTTTCATGTCCTCCCATGTGTTGGGCGATAGAGCTGTTGTGTGAATTAGGAGTCGCGAAGCTGCTTTCTCAAAGAAAGAGGGTCTAACCCCTGGATAAAGGTCAGCTTTCCCTTTTATAAAGAATTATTATACAGGCTGCATTCCTTAGGACTCTTCTTCATAGCAGGCCACCTCCACCCAGTTGCATAAATGTCAGGTTCTCTTTTTCTTTATTCTCTCTTGATTAGTGAGGCTTACTTTTAACTGCAACCACATTGGCATCTACTACTTCAGTTATTGATGTAAAGATGTATTAGCTAAGGGCAGAGTCTCTTTGTCCATGATGTGATGATTATGCATAAGTTCATATGACTTATCAGAACCCGGGAAGGGCTATTCTTTGGGTTTCTGCAGGGTTTTGACCAACTGCTAACTGAAATATAATCAGCACCCCACAACTTGTCAGGAAAAGTGTTTCATTCTAAACTGAGCCAGGCAGGGCACCAAATGTGGGCATCTGAGGTGGCTGAGAATTCACACTCAGAAACATCAGAGAACCTGGGCTCAGCCCTCCTGATAACACATAGCACCAAGTGACTGCCTTGCTATCTTGGAGAGTGGATTTTTTCTTTTGTATATGATAGGATGTTGATGGATTGTGTCTGTTGCAGAGACACAAGGAGAAAAAGGTGACTCAAGGCCAAAAATAGCCTTTCTGAATGCATTAAGAGAAAGCATCTCTGACACAGACAGGAAGAAAAGGAAGAGGGGTCAGGAATCGGTGACAAAATGTTCATAGTACATTGGTCACCAGCATTGATTCATATTAAGTTATTGTCCTCTGCTAAGAATGACACTGTCCTTTGCTTTTATGTTAAATTATAGAAACTCTCTAACACTGTACAATTACCTGCAGGTTAAATTGATTGTCCATTATGCATATTTTAACAATCTACGTGGTAAGCGTTTCCTATCCTTCTTCATCACCTCACACCCCGTTGGGGTTTGAACTGGGTCACATGCGCCACCGTCTTTGCTAATGTGATGGTTACATATCTGACTTCTCTATAAAAGTAAGAATGTCAGCACCGAAACGAGGCAGGGAAAAAAGTCTCATTTAAGTGTGCTTTAAATAGACAAACAATATCTGAAAGAAACTTTAATGGAAGAAATTATCCTAGTCACAAGAGTAGCAGAAATCATTACACATCTCAAATTAAACTCAATACGAAATGTGCAGAAAATATATAAAGAACACTCTAAAACTAGTAAAGGATATGAAAGGAAACTTAGTAAGTAGGCAGAAAGATGCAACTATGTAAAGATGCAAGTTATTCCTAAATTAATCTATAAATTTGATGCAATCCCAATAAAAATCCCACTGGAGTTTATTTTCTTTTCTTTCTGCATTGCTTGTTTATTTTGGAACTCATCAAGAATAGTAAGAAAAAGTAGGAAAAGACTGTTGAGGGAGGCTTGCCCTACCATACATTAAAATGTGTTATCAAACTATAGTAATTAAAGCTGTGCAGTGTTAGCACAGACTAGAAAGATTAAACCAATGGAGCAGAAGTGAGAAATAGACTTATTATATGGAAATTTCATGTTTGATAAACCCATGATTTAAAATCAATGGGAAAAATGGATTTTTCAATAAATGGTTTTAGGAAAACTATCTAGACCTCTGGGGAAAGAATAAAAGTGAAATCACTCAATCTTCCTTCTAACAGAAAGATGAATCAAAGATTTAAATATAAAAAATGAAACCATAGGAATACTAGCAGCAAACATGAGTTTTCCCTATATTTTTGATAGGATGAGAGCCTTTCTAAGCAAGAAAACAAACCCAGAAGCATAAAGTTAAAGGTTAATAAATTTCACTATCTAAAAATTAAATTTTCTATAAGGCAAAAATATTGTCATGAATATAATCAAAAGACAAATAACCAACCAGGGAAACATTTAAAACATTTTACTGACTAGTGATTAATTTTCTCAATATGTAAGGAGTTCTCTCAACTTGATAAAGAACAGGAACATGAATTCAAGTTAAAAAAAGAAAAAAGTTCATAAATACATGGAAAGATTCTTAATCTGACTAACAATCAAAGAAATTCACTTGAACAATTTGACAACAAAAGAAATAAAAGGGATCCACATTGGAAAAGAAGAAGTGAAACTGTCACTCTTTGCAGACGACACGATTTTATATCTAGAAAACCCTAAAGAGTCCACTAAAAAACTTTTAGAAATAATAAAGGAATGCAGTCAAGTTGCAGGATACAAAATCAATGTACAAAAATCGGTTGTGTTTCTATACACTAACAACAAAGTAGCAGAAAGAGAAATCAAGAATACAATCCCATTTACAATTGCAACAAAAAGAATAAAATACCTAGGAATAAACTTAACGAACGAGGCGAAAGATCTGTACACTGAAAACTATAAAACATTGTTGAAAGAAATCGAAGAAGACACGAAGAAATGGAAAGATATTCTGTGCTCTTGGATTGGAAGAATTAACATTGTTAAAATGTCCATACTTCCTAAAGCAATCTATAGATTCAACGCAATCCTTATCAAAGTTCCAACATTTTTTACAGAAATAGAACAAAGAATCCTAAAATTTGTATGGAACAACAAAAGACCCTGAATAGCCAAAGGATTCCTGAGAAAAAAGAACAAAGCTGGAGATATCACACTCCCCGATTTCAAATTATACTACAAAGCTATAGTAACCAAAACAGCATGGTACTGGCACAAAAACAGACACACAGATCAATGGAACAAAATTGAGAGCCCAGAAGTAAACCCACAGATTTATGGACAGCTAATATTCGACAAGGGAGCCAAGAGCATACGATGGAGAAAGGAGAGTCTCTTCAATAAATGGTGTTGGGAAAACTGGACAGCCACATGCAAAAGAATGAAAGTAGACCATTATCTTACACCACGCACAAAAATCAACTCAAAATGGATTAAAGACTTGAATGTAAGACCCAAAACCATGAGACTTCTAGAAGAAAAGATAGGCAGTACACTCTATGACATTGGTCTGAGCAGCATATTTTCAAGTCCCATGTCTGACCGGGCAAGGGAAACAAAAAAAAAAAAATGAACAAACGGGACTACATCAAACTAAAAAGCTTCTGCACAGCAAAGGAAACCATCAACAAAATGAAAAGGCAATCTAACAATTGGGAGAAGATATTTGCAAACCATATATCAGATAAGGGGTTAATATCCAAAATATGCAAAGAACTAATACAGCTCAACAACAAAAAACCCAACAATCCAATTAGAAAATGGGCAAAAGATCTGAACAGAGATTTCTCCAAAGAAGATATACAGATGGCCAACAGGCACATGAAAAGATGCTCAACATCATTAGCTATCAGGGAAATGCAAATCAAAACTACAATGTGGTATCACCTCACTCCGGTCAGAATGGCTATAATTAACAAGACAAGAAACAACAAATGTTGGAGAGGGTGTGGAGAGAAGGAAACCCTTTTTCACTGCTGGTGGCAGTGCAAACTGGTGCAGCCACTATGGAAAGCAGTATGGAGTATCCTCAGAAAATTAAGGATAAATCTACCATATGATCCAGCTATTCCACTGCTGGGTATTTATCCAAAGAACTTAAAAACACAAAGGCATAAAGATACTTGCACCCCTATGTTCCTTGCAGCATTATACACAATAGTTAAGACATGGAAGCAACCTAGGTGCCCATCAAGGGACGAATGGATAAAGAAGATGTGGTATTTATACCCTATGGACTACTACTCAGCCATAAGAAATGAGGAAATCCGGCCACTTGTGACAACATGGATGGACCTTGAGGGTATTATGCTGAGTGAAATAAGTCAGAGGGAGAAAGTCAAATACCATATGATCTCACCCATAAGTAGAAGATAAAAACGACAAAAACCCCCACAAAACATAGCATTGGAGATTGGACTGGTGGTTACCATTAGGGAAGGGGGGAGGGGGAGGGCAAAAGGGGTGATTAGGGTCACATGTGAGGGGATGCACTATAATTAGTGTTCGGGTGGTGAACATGATGTAATGTATCCAGAATTTGAAATATGATGTACATCTGAAAAAAATAAAAATTAAAAAAAAACAATTTGGCAACATTTTGCAATTTTCAGCTTGAGAAAAATTTTAAAAATACCCGAGGCGGGGATGTAAGCACGCACATTCACTGTATACGGGAGTGTAAGTTGGTTCCCCCTTGCTGTGTTCTAAATGTTTGTGTCCCCCACCAAAATTCATATGTTGAACTGCTAATGCCCAATGTGACAGTATTAGGAGGTGGGCCTTTGGGGATGGTTAGATCATCAGGCTAGAGCCCTCACAAATGAGATTAATGCCCTTATAAAACAAGCTCCAGAGAGAGCTCTTGGCCATTTCTACAATGTGAGGATACAATGAGAAGTCTGCAAGCTGGAAGAGAGATCTCGCCAGACCATGTTAGCACCTTGATCTTGAACTTCCCAGCCTCCAGAACTGTGAGCAATAAATTCCTGTTGTTTATAAGCCAGCCAGTCTAGGTATTTTGTTATAGCAGCCCAAAGGACTAAGACAGCCATCCTTAGAGGACAATTTGGTAACATCGACTATATATAAGGTTCACTTACCTTTTGGTAAGGCAGCTGACACTTTGGGGAATTTGTCCCGTATTATATCCACACATGTGCAAGAAGTATGAGGTGAGGTGTTCATCACAGTGTTTTTGGTCATAGAAAAAGATTGAAAAAATTGTCAACAAATAAGCAATTTGTTTAAATGAACTATGGTACATCCTTCCAATGGAATATTATTCAGTTATAAAAAAGAATCAAGTACTTATGTTGATCTTACAAAGAGCTCCAAGATACACTGTTTAGTCTAAATGCCAAGCAGTGTATGTAGTATGCTCTAATTTCTGTAAACATGAAACAGGATACGCACACATGTGCACTCGCATGTGGTATATATGTGTCACACACATACTTCTCATGCTTGTATATGTCTAGAACACTTCTGCAAAATGGTTCCCTTAGGGAGGGGACCTAGGAGCTGGAAGAGGTTGTCCGTGAGAAGGAAACGTATCATTGTATACACTTTTTGATGCTTATGGTTTTTTTTACCATGTGCATATATTATTTTTGCAATAAAAACAAATTCTTTTAAAAATAAATTCTAAAACATATGGGAATTTATGATATATAAATGTAGCATTTCAAGTTAGTAAGGAAAAGATGAATTATCCAATAAAGAGTTTTGGCACAACTGGATGGCCATTTAGAATAAAGTTGGACAGACCAAAATAAATTCTAGAAGGATCAAAGTTTCAAGTGTAGTAGAAAATGAAACCATTAATGTTCTTGAAAGAAGACGGTGATAATTTTTCATAATGTTGGGTTGGGGAAGAACTTTCTAATCATTTAATGATAACATTAAAATTGAGCAAATTGACCACAAAGAGTAAACTTTGGCTCAGTTAAAAATATAAACAAAGTTGAAAGACAAGCAAAATGGAAAAAATGTTTGCAAGACAAATGTTAGATCATAATTCAATATTATTAACTAAATATTCTTACAAATCAATAAGAAAAAACAAAAAAAAGAGTATAGGACGTGAACAGACAACTCACAAAGTAAAACGTTTAGTACATGAAAAGATTTCAACCATGCTAATAACAAATGAAATGTAAATAAAAACAATGAATTTCATTTTTCACCCAAAAGAACAAAAATACAAATTTTAAGTTACTCAGTGTTGTTGAGCACACTATTTGGTGGAGATAAAAATTTGTACTTTTCTGAACATCACTTTAGTAGTTAAAATGAACAATATATGCACTATTTATTCCAGTAATCCCTTGTCTAGGAATTTACTCTGAAGAGATAATCACTCAAGTTCAAATTGATAAAATCTCAGTGATGTTCATCACCACGTTGTTTAGAATCACACACACATGCAAAGGAAGCCATTCAAATGGTCGTCAGTGGGTGTTTGTTACGTAATGAATGGACTACAACGTAGCCCTTTGAAATAGCAATAGAGATCTAAATGTAGGGACACGCGAGTTTCTCCTTGACCCGCTATCAAGTGCTTGAAAGCAGACTGCAGGAAACCATAGGAGCGCAAAGAACTGTATGGAAAGAGAGCTCTTGGAAGGTGCCTTGCACAAATGTCTACAACGGTTTTATTAAGCGGGAGGAATTTAGGTAATTTCTACTTTCTCTCATATTTTTTAAATTAAATCAGAGCATATGTTAATTTACCCTATCCTTCAATTAAATGAATCCTGTGCAGACATTTAAAATAATGTAGAAAAAATGAATGCCATGAAAAGATGTTTGCAATTTAAGTAGAGAAGTAGACTACAAACTAATGAGTACAGCAGTATCCCATTTTTAGAATGAAGTATAGAAATATACATCCACATATGTACATTTGTGATCAGAAAAAAATAGCTCAAATATATTAACAGTGGTAATCTCTGCACAGTGAGATTCTGTGAGACTTTTTAGGAGATACTTCCTATATTTTCTTCAAAGAAGTTGTATCAATTTTTAATGGAAATTAATACAGTTATCTCTTTAAAAGTTATTTTTGGGATAAAAATGTCAAAATCTAGGCTGTGTGGAAACAAAAAAATCATTCTCTCTTTAGTAACTTCTTAACCCAGTATTTAAAAGCCAGATTACGAAATGGCAAGGGAGGGGTTGGGTTACAGATGGTGAAAACTATATGACATATGAATATATGAATATGTGACATATGAATATATATGACAGAAAGGCTTTCCATGATCCACAGACTCAAAATCAGAGGTTTAGACATTATGAAATTAAGCCCTTTCCATTGTGTTTTTTTTAAAAACTACCTTTTATGGGTTATAGGTACCATTATCACCTGGGTTAACGCCCTCACCAATATTGACAAGCATATGTGCAGGTGAGCTTCCCCCAGGGATTGGTGAACAGTAAGATGTGTCAGAAATCTGTGGCCACGTGAATCCCTCTCAACTTCACGAGCCAAGAAGAATAAAGGTTAAATTGGGCATCAAAACTGCAAAAAGACCTGGAGTTTGTTTTTACACGAGATCCTGAATCTTGCTCTGTTGTAAACTGGCATTTGAACAGTAGAAGCCCATTTCATAGGCAGCCGTGGGTTTTTAAGTTCTGATTTATTTCTGATTTGTTTTTCAGTATTTCCTGAAGCTATAGATGTTTCAGAGGCAGTGGGGGAACTGAGAAAACCCTAGGAGAGTTTCAGGCTTTGAATTTCGGAACTCAGCCATTCAGAAGTTCATACTCATGTTCACGAAAACAATGTCACAGGGTCACTTTGGCCAATGGAGCGTTTTGTACAAGGGCTAGAGCTTGGGTCCTGTGTGTGTTTGCTGAAGCAGCCTTTCACCCCATCCACACTTGCCTTTTTCTCTTCTTTTTTCCTTTATATCAACATGTTGTAGCCCGTGACACCAGCTAAATTAATCACTCGCTACACTCAGGGAAGTCACCGCAGGATATGGAATAACAAAGACAACAAAATTATTGCAAGGCTGGAGAGCAGGGACTGGCTCATGAATAGAGCTAGCGCACCAGCACCAGCTGTGTCCTCGCAGGGGCTGGAGCAGCAGATTAAATTGGGACTGCTTTTTATTTTATCTATTTATGTGAATTTGAGAATGGCCGTGATACAGTGCCAAGGACCCCTGGTGAAGGGAAATCCCTTTGGAATGCCCAGCCTACTGTCAGAAGGGAGGCTTACCTGAGCTTCAGGATTGCCCGGGAGCATCCTCTTCGGGTCCCCTTTGAGCAAGCTCTGCTTGGGCAGATCCAGCTGAGTGATTGCTGAGCTGCTGGGATCCAGAACATAAGGGGTCCGTAAGTCAGAGCCAACAGAGAAATCAAATCTCCAGCATCAAGATGTGTCTTCAGTCCTAGTGGGCTAACCCTCTGCACAATAGCCCAAGAAAAAGTTGGAGAGGAGTGTGTTGGGAGTGTGCGTGTCAGCTTTTTTACTCAGGGGTACAGGAACCCCTGATGACAAATGTTGGCTCGAGGCAGGGCAGCATAGTGCGCTCACCAGTGTTCTGTTTGATGGACGAATGTCAACCTACAGGGAGCTGTCCGAGATTGACCAGAGCCCAGTTGGACCTTTCCTGTTAAATGTGTCTCCCAACAGCTTAGAAAAAGGCCAAGGAGGCACACCCAGGAACCAGCAGTGGACACACAGCTGAGAGGACCAGCAAGGATATGGGATGACGGCATTAAGATTCAAAAGCTCTTGAAAACCACAAACAAGTCACAAATAACAAGAGGAAATGTAAGGAAGATGATAATAAACATATATTTTACAATCATCGACAAAAACAAACGTGAATATAAACGACTGAATTTGGGTTCAGAAAATCAATTGAATGAAAATAGAATGAGGGGGATTTAACTGAACAGCAAAGCCACTCCAAGGGGTTCTAGGGTCACGAAGAGCTGGTCGAAGGACATGGACGTCAAGCTAAGGCCAGTGGAACAATAGAGCTTGGAACAAGGCGGGGAAGAGTTCTATGGTCCTCAGCACTGTTCAGACCACATTGGAAGAAGAACCTACCTTTGGTTGACCAGCACGAGCAGGAGAGTATTCAACACACTCTGGGGACTAGAGAGAGCAGAACTAGGGCCAGTGTGGGAAAACTGAAGAGAGCAAAACTGGGCTTGTTGCATGCTAAATTATGCCCCTGCAGAATTCCTGTGTGGAAGCCCTAAGCCCAGAGCCTCAGAGTGCAACTGTATTGGAGAGAGGGCCTGTGAGGAAGCGACTGCATTAAAATGAGGATGTTAGGATGCACCCTGATCCAACCTGACTGGTGTCCTTACAAGAGGAGGGAATTTGGACACAGAGACAGCAGAGGTGCTCATGCACGAAGGGAAGACCGTGTGAGGACACAGCAAGGAGGTGGCCATCTGCAAGCCAGGGAGAGAGACCTCAGGAGAAACCAACCCTGCTGACCCTTGATCCCGGACTTCCAGCCTCCAGGACTGTGAGAAGATAAGTTCCTGTTGTTCGAGACCCCCAGTCTGTGGCATTTTGTTATGGCAGCCATGTATATATGTATATGTGTATATATGTATAGCAAATGAATATGTGGTTCAAAAGAAAGAAGTGTTTTCTAACAAAGTGGCAGAGATAATCTGGGCTGTGGTAACAAATGACAAGGACTCCTTCCTTGACCAAACTTTATCAGGCTCCTCTGAGTCCTCTTCTCGACTAGATCTCAACCTTGGCCTGCCATCCTTGGCATGCCAAACTCAGATTTAGCAAAGAATCCTACTAAGCTAGTTTATCAAAATTCATCCACCTTTGGTATGTAATGCAGCTCCTTTTGGTAATTTTCTATCCACTGAGCTCTGCACTCTGCCATTGGTTATAAATCCCCACTTGTCTTTGCTGTATCGGAGACTGAGCTCAGTTCTGCCCTGAAGTCTTTCTCCCCTACTGCACTAGCTCAGATAAAATCTGTCTTGCCCTTTTTAACAAGTGTCAGGTACAAAGTTTCTCTGTAACACAAACAACTCCCACATCTCAATGTCTTAACAACAAGTGTTCAGTACACTTTCATGCTACTTGCGCTGTGTGGGTCAGCAGTGGACTCGCTCACTGTGGTCACTCAGGGACCCTGGCTGATAGTGCAGCACCTTGAGGTGTACTTCCACAGTCCTCAGGTCAGGGGCAGGGCTGTGCTGGAGCATGCCCTGGCTCTTAAAGGCTTCTGCCCAGATGGGTCTTTATTTCTACTCATGTTTTTTGACCAAAGAAAGTCACATGGCCACACCTAACTTCATCAGGGTGGGGAGGTGAAATTCTACCATGAGCCCAGGAGGAAGAAATTTGAAATATTTGTTTGTAGCCCTAAAGCCTATAGCTATTTTCTTTTTTTTGAAAAAATTAAGTTAATTCATGTCTATACTCCAACTAGAGGTTGAAGTATAGACATACACTCCAAGCTAGAGGTTGAGATTCCTCTATCAAGTAGTTTTATTATGATGAATAAGCTATTGGGATGGTGCTTATGATCTCGTGGGGGAGACAGACATGTCCACCACTAACTTTAAGTCAATGTGGTATCTGGTGCTTCACTGTCAGCCCCATCACACTACGTTACCTAGAGAATCTGCTCTTCCTTAGGACCCCAAAGAGACTGCCTTTGGCCTCACTGCTTGGGCCGGGAGTCAGTATCTCATCCAAGGTGATTTATTGGACCGAGCCAATTAAATTCTTACTTCTTGGAGGTTTAAACTAAAGGGCAGAAAGCCTAGGTACTTAGTTGTGGCCTCTTTCCTCTCTCCTGACAAGGGGCTCTGGGGGACCAGCAATTCCTGGAGCTGGTCTCTGTGACTTGGCTCCACAGCCCTTTCTGTGTGTAGCTCCCACAGCCTGGGCCCAGCCAGCAACAGACTCGACCCAAGTTGTGTGGTTTAGAGAGGTGATGCTGGGGCAGAGCTATCACAGAAAAGGCTCTTTAGTTGGGGAGGCAGGCAGAGGAGACACTCTCAGAATTCCTTTCTAACTCTGAGAGTTTCTGATACCGTTACTCAGACTCATTACCAGAGGTGAATGCGTGCCAGGATTAGGTGCTGACAGCTGTAAGACGGGACATTCCTATAAACAGTATTTCTCTCAATTTCTCCTATTCCTATAACCTGGGTCTCTATGTTCTTGTCCCTGGGCTGAGTCACCTTCAGGAAAATAAAGACGTTTAACCCTAGGCAATGGGAACTTGGAGGAAGGTGCCCGGCTTTTGATCTTGTCTTGGAACTTCCAGGGAGTACCGGAACATTAATGTACACTTTCCTGGGATACAGGCCATTGATCAATCTCCACAGTGTGAACTGGTATTTGTGAGTGTGTACATGTGTGTCTCTTTGTGTGTTTGGCTCTGTGACTGTTCCTGCCATCAACGCCACCTCCTCTCCCCACGAGGCTTGTTGGGGTTCTTTTTATGTTAACACTCTCTATAAGGACCCTTTGGTTTGGTAGCACTGCGCTTTCCTGACAAATGCGTCAGAAAACAATGCACACCCCTGCCCACTGCTAATCAGAGCAATTACTTAATGAGCACATCTCTATTTCCTCCAGGGTGGACTAATTAAAAGGCTTCCATGCTGTTGTCAGAAATGGCCCGAGTGTGTTTTGTACTACTTTTTGAAAAAGCTGAAAGCTAACATTGGGTTCCACACAGAAATATTTTCAACATTGCTCACTGGATTCTTCTCACCTCTGCCCTTCCCGGCAGGATCAATTTTTGGCCATGGATCAAAAAGGCAGAGCAAACAGCAGGTCTGCAGCCGGCTCCTGTTACTTGAAGACAGGGGATCCAGAGCACAGAGTGGTGGCTCTCAAACTTTAGCACCCATCAGATCCCCCGGAGGGTCTGGTAAATGCAGCCTCCTGGTCCCGCCCCAGAGTTTTGGATTCCGTTGGAGACCACACTTCGAGACTACTGCTATAGAGAAGCTCTTTTCTTCTGTTCCCACTGCTCCTTAAGGAAGCAGAGCACAGCTTTTCAAGTGGAGCTCCTGAGACAGAATCAGCCTTTGATACTGTCATTTTGTAAGATGGAATAGGTGCTAATGGCCCCTTGACTAGGGTGGAAGGGATGTAAGCCCTGGGTCCAAGTCCTGGGTCTGCCACTTGGTAGTTATGTGACCTTGGGTGGAGCTCTCAGTTCTCTGATTCTCAGTGTCTCCATCCATAAGATGGTGGCGTGCATTTCACAAGACTGCTGTGAGGCTGCAGAAAGGCCCTGGTGTAGGATGTGATATGCCCTTGGTGTCCAGTGGAGGACAGGCCCCCTCTCTTTTTCTCCTCTCACCTCTCCCTGTGTTTCCCCGGGCAGTTTTGTGTGACTTATTCATTCCCCAGGGTTCATGTAACGCCCGTGTGGTACACGTCGGTCACAGTGTAAGCTCAGTGAACTTGTTAAAAAGCTCGCTCAAGGTGAACCATGTCCCAAGAGATTAAGGATAAACTGCCACTTTGCCAGGGGCCTTGCATGCAGGCAGCTTTTTTAATAAACAGAAAAAGAAAATGCAAAGCTCCAACATTCACTTTCTTCTGTGGAAGCGTGTTAGCACAGGGAGGAAAAAATATGTTTACATAGTATCACTTTCTAAACTTGTGCACTAAAAGCCCGAACACACAGCCAATTTATGCCAAAAGACTACAGGAAAAATATTTTAATAAAACAGCCCAGTGACGAAAGAAAGTTCTGGAAAGAAGAGTGTAAAGGGTATGGAGCCATCCAGTTCTCTATGCTCACATCCTCTGGCTTCCCAACTTCAGCTGAGATTGTTGATCCTGCTCTTGGTGCTACTGAAATAAAATACCTTAAAGAGAACTTCCCCTGTACTTACTTTCTGCTAATGTTACTTAGAAACCCAGACGGGTTTAGTTAGTTATGCCTCTGAGGTCTTTGTCAACAGCTATATTTTGTTGAGCCACTATTATGTGCCAGACTTGGGGCTTTGTACTTAGCAAACGTTATTTTGGATAATTCTCACAACAACCTAGTAAAGAGGTTGTAACATTTCCCCCAGTTTATAGAGGAGGAAACTGAAGCCCGGAGAAGCAAACGCCTTCTTCGCAACCTGTCCACGTTGGTGAGAACTGGACTAGGGCTTGAACCCCAGGCCTGCCTGACCCTTTAACATCTACAAGACCTTTCTAACCTCTCTGATCAAAGGACGCCAAACGCTGGAAACATCGTTTTGTAAAAATGGAAACAAATTGGATCCAATTGTCAACTCTTCCTCAGCACAAGCAACCCCATTTTTCATGAGTCTGGAAAGTACGTCCCAGTGAAACCCGAATATGTCCAAAGGTTGGAACTGTACTTAGGGTCTGATGAAAGAGGCATGAGATTCATGATTCATGCCTCATTCATACCTAGGTATCTGCAGTCTCTGCCAGGGCAGGGCCTGACATTTTCTAAAGAGAAAACCAACAGCTGAAGTTTACAGGATCCCTTCTAGTCTGTAACTTCTGTTAGGGAAATCAAATCCTTTAAGAGTCAAGGTCTTGAAACCCAAGTGAAGAATGAAGGTTGATATCTAGAGCTGCTTAGTATTCAGTGGCGTAACTTCCCAAAACACACAAATTTAATGCACTTTTGATTGATGCCATAATTACAAAATTTGTTTAAAGCCGTTATATCTTCTTATTTGACACAATATGGCACAATTTTGTTATAGGATTGAAAACTAAATAAGACAACTACAGTTGGTAGTATTTCAAAGAAATATTCCCTTTAAGATGAAATCAATCCTGTTTCAAGTTTATTCCCCTGCTTTATGACTGAGGCTCCAGGGGTGTATTTTGCTGAAAAGTGTCTTTTTGATTTTTTAGACCTTCTTTAGATTAATATGCAGCTGTCATTGCAAGGCAAATCTAGATCTGCTTTTATGTCTCTTCTTTCCCCAGGCTGCAATTGGTGTCTACCTCTCCAGGAGAGATCGTCCACTCGTTTCTGAGTGGGGCTCGCTATCCCAGGTCAGACAGCAAAGAATTCATCAACTCATCATCATTTAGAGCATGTCACGCTTTGTCTGTTTACATTGACTGAATACATTTCTTTGCTTAATATGTCCAATATCTCGGTCTTAATATTTTGCTGCTGTCTAATTTTAATTCCCGATCAGACACACACACACGTGCTCACACCCGCTGTGCACCATACCATATTATCACAATTCCCAGCGTAGCAAGAAAACAATCCAGTGCTTTGATGTGTTCTGAGTATAGTTTCAGCATTTATTTAATTTTATTCAAGGCTTTCCTTCGTGTCTTTCCTTCTGTTTCAATTTAAAGGGCAATGGACCTTCCTTTTGTATTCTGACTACTAGCATGTTTTCAATTCTCCCTCTTCTGATTCCTCTACTCAAGCTTGTTTATCTACGCATTTCAGATGTATTTCCCAAAACTAGATCCGTACGCTTGTCCCCATCCTATGAAAACACAAGGAGATACAGAATAAAAGGAAATTTTCCAGAAACTTCTTTGTAATACATATTGGAAACAAAACAATTTTTAAAACACCTAAACAATGAAATCTAGCTCCCTGTCAATTCCACAGCACTTGAAGGACACACATTTGGTTGACTATTTAAAGAGGGAGCGTCTTCATTGGACTTCTTTAGATTGACTGTGGACTGTAATCCATTGGATTGAACAGGATGTGTCAATGACAGAAGGATTAGGAGCTTTGTTTGCAAGAAATGAGAGTGTCTTTCCAGGATGTGAGTGACAGTCTAACTAGGGCCAAGCGTCTTTTGCTCCTTTTAACATTTGAAAAGAAATCAGGAAAATATGGATTCCATTTAGTCAATTATAAAGAGAAAATGTTAAAACACTAGATCGGAGGTCAGCACACTATGGCCCACAGACCAAGGCCTGCCCTCCTCCTGTTTCTGTACACACATACGTGTTGCTGGAGCACAGCCACACCCACTGGGTTACATATTGTCTGGATACTTTCGTGCTACAGCAGCAGAGTTGAGTAGTTGAGACAGAGACTATATGCCTCGCAAAGACTGAAATATTTACTATCTGGTCCTTGACAAAAAATTTGTCAACCCTGATACAGATGTTCAGAGGCAGTGATAGTTTAAAGCCTTTCTTCCCTAAGAGAGGGCCAGTCAGTCTGTTCCTGGGTCTCAAGAAAACATGGATTATAACAGATGTTGTTTTCAAAGTTCCACAACCGGGCAGATTATTTGCAAAAGAATGGTCCCTAATTAGAAATTATAAAGCTATCTCATATTATTCAACCCAATACAATAAAATCCCTCTAAAATGGGTTAAACATATAATTTGTCATCCAAACCAGAGTGCTTTAGAAAGTAAAAGGGACACTATTAATAATTATGCTGAGACAGCAGACATACACTAGGACTGTCCCAGGCAAACTGAGATGTGTGGTCACCCTGTAAGGGTATATTAGTGCACCAGATTAATAGAATCATAATATGCAAGATAAATACGTATGATTTTAAGTTCATTTCTTCCACTGAATCATATTCATCATCAGAGTTTTCTTTGTAACTGGAATTTTTACTTGATTGGTAGGAATCAAATAGGTGTTCCCAGTTCATTTGGGGGGTTATCATAAGGTCCTTGGACCATCAGAAAACATTATGCAGTAATCAATACAGCTTTTGAAGAGAAAATTGAGCTTGAATAATTCTTGCTATGATTGCCTACCTGGACAGTGAAGAAGTAACAGATATAAGTTAACTCGATTTTTACTGACACTTTCAGTTGTGTCCCAAATGATTGGCAAGCTGTAAAAGAATGACTTCGACCTTTCTGTCATGTCCTTCAAGGGCAATGTACTCAGATTCCACTGATCCATACCAGCATGGAATGGCATGGCATGGGGAGGAAGGAGACAGAGAGAGCCAAGTGTACAAAGATCCTCAGATTCATTGTTTAGAATTCAAGGTTTTAAATATTCGTTTATTCTGCAATGAAACAATGTTAAAACAAACAAACAAAAAACCATGGTCCATGACCATTATTATGATTCATTTAAATTTTACAGTAAGGTCTCTATTTACAAAAGAGTGATAGAAGATACTGGAAACCAACATGTTGGAATTTTTAAAATATCCTTTCTCATAATTCTATCCAACATGTGTATGTATAAAGAAGCTTAGAATGTGCCTTTTATATCTAAAGATTCTAGCAGTATTTATAATGACCAACATTTGTATGGTGCTTAATCTCTTACAAAGTACTTTCAAATATATTCTCCTACTTGATTCTCACTATGTGCCAATAAGTCAGCGAGGCAGGATTATTATTACGCTTGTTTGTTGTGGGTAAAACAGAGGCTCAGAGAGGTTAAATGACTTGTTCAAGATCACACGACAAATAAGTACTAGTTTCAGGGTTGGTCTAGGTCTTCAAACTACAAGTCTTAGGTCATTCAACTCTACCACATCTACCAATCTAAACTGTTATGAATTAGTAATATTATTAATAACTGAAAAATTAATTCAAATTGAAATGACTTTGGCCTTTCTAGAAGAGGCCAAAATGAGCATGAAACTTAATACAGCCTAGTTACAAATATTAAAGGAAAAATATAAGTATTACAGGTTAAGTGTGAGCCATCATTGTAGCTTTACTGTAGTCAAAGTCAACATGATGACAGGGAGGAAAAGAAGCATAATATATAAGTGGTTAAGGAATACACGCTAATTACTTATTAGTTAGCGTTAAAATTTAATACATATTTTGTACACTTGAGGTTATCTTCTGAGCCTGGCTGCATATAATAGAAAGCACCAAAATAACAATAGCATAAACAAGATAGAAGTCTACTTCTCAAACAAAGGAATTCTGAGTATAGGCAGACGAGGCCTGTGTAGAACCTCAAAGAGTCACTAAATCCCTTCCAGCTTTCCATTCTGCCATCCCTACTGTGTGATTTGCATCCCTTGTGTTCAAGATGGAAGCTGAAGCTGCAGCTACAGTATCTACGGTCCAAGCAACAGGAAGAAGAAAGAAAGAAGGATGCTATTCTCCTTTTGAGGAGACCTTCTGGAGGAAGACGCATGATCCTTTCGTTTCTATTTACTGGCAGAACTTTTTCATATGGCTATGTAGAGCTGCAAGGGAGGCTAGCAAATGTAGTCTTTAGCTTGGCCAGCTCAAAATTGGGGTCTCATTATTAGAAGGCAGGGAAGGAAAGGAAGCAGATAGGGATAGGAAAATAGCAGTCTCTGCCATGCTCTCCTCTAAAAAGAATGGAGTAACTGGGGAGTTTAAGAGAATAGGAATAAAATTTTGTGCTTTTTCAACCTGCACCAGGCTCTTTACATATGTTATTCAACAACCCTGAGGTCAGTTTCATTGGTCCAAATTACAAAGGGAAAACTAAGCTACAGAGAGGTTAATCAACTTGTTCCAGTTTATATAATTAATAGATGTAGAGTGGAAGCCCATTTTCTTCCCCCTATGCATCCTAATCTCCCTGCTTTTTATGAAGAAAAATTAGTCAAGTGAAAAAAAAATTTTGAGGGAAATTTAATTGCTAGGTCAAGTGAACAAGGTTTAGAAGGGACATCCATACATTTACTTATTCATGCAGTCAGCAAACGTTCCTGGTTCCTTCTACGTGTCAGGACTTCTGTCTGCATAGAGGATAGTTTGCTTTTTAAGAGAAACCAAAATATCAATGAACAGGAATCAGAATCTTTGAGAGCGGGGTTTGTACATCATCTCATCAGTCTTCCTCATTTTATAGAAAAGCAGAAGATGAGGTCTGGTACGGTGAAGTCACTGTCTTCTACTTTTCAGAGGAACAAAGGACAGGAAACAGATCCCTCTTTAACCTAGAACAGATGCATTGTGTCCCACAATCATGTAACACTGGAATACGTCACTGAGGAAGGTTATAGAATCTCAAATCCTGGAGGTCTTCAAGAAAAGACTAGAAAAATATCTGTTCTGGAAGGTTCTCATTTTCTTAGGCCAAATGACTGCTTCAGACCACTTGCAGTCCTGTTGCTGTGAATATAGGCATGTGAGACAGGACTAAATGCCATTTGGGGTTAAATTCAGAGTTTAAACAGGGCTTGGTATATTCACGTTCATTGTTAGAAAGATATTTTCAAACAGAAAAAGACCAAAGTAGGAATTACTTCCTTGTCTTGCTTATAACAAATACATTGCTGGAAGTAAGAAGACTACATTATGTGATTAGAGTTTCATTCATTAGGGAGATTTCCTGCCTCCTCCCTTTCTCTGCCTGGCTCTGTTCTTAAAGCATTTAATTATAAAGGCTTTATTTTACTATAGTTATCACAGTTGTTCAATTTAGACAGAAGTTGATGATCCTGTGTGTAATTCCATGGCCCGGGGCATCCTATTACTATAGAAATCCTCTCTGGAGCTGGCAGTTTACCAAACCGACTTTCTACCAAGAAAGACAGAGCAGGGTGGTGGTGGCAAATTGTAGCAGTGGCAGGAGAGCAGCTGCTGCTAAAAACAGCAGAAGTGGTTGCCAAAAGAGTGGGAATTCAATCTGTGTATTTATACTAATGGGACATAGGCAGGTCACGCCAAACACAGAGTCACCCTTTTCTCAACATTTGCAATAGGGCATAATACACAAGATGCTATGATTGCTATCTAATTAATACATTTTAAAGGAATCCAATTCTATCGCAATGTTCCTATTTATATAATTCTATTGTTCTGGCGTTAGCCACTTTACTGAATAAAAATGGAGGGAAGGAAGGGAAAAAGAAAAGAAGGAGAGAGAGAGGGAGAGAGGGAAAGAGGAGGAAGGGAGGAAAGAAAAGAAAGAGCTACCAAAACTTATAACTTTTTAATTGGAAGCATTTTTACTGAACTGAATAATTCTGTCTGTTTCTCTTCCTTGAAACTGTGGTTTACCCAACAGCGTTCCTCCACGCGGCGGGGAGAGGGAGCGTGTGTGCAGGTAGAGGACGGCTATTTTGAATTTTCTACACAAAGTAATCCCCTCAAGTTCTTCTCACGTCCCATCTATGTTCTCAGTTTGATTTTCCTGTTTCCCATCTTCTTGCCTCCAGGGCAAGTGCAGAAAGATGGTGGGGCCGTGACAGTGCCAAGTAGCAAGAGTCTGAGTTTAACAAGGTTTGAGAATTTGAATTTATGACAGGTGACATTAGCTTATGAAAAATTGGCATTTGTTATTTTCAAATCACACTCATTGAGAAATATAAGGGAGTCACAAGACATTGAAAACAAAGTATATTTGATCCATTTTAAATAGGAAAAAATGCAATCCCGGGCATTTTTGTAAACACGCCTTCAAAATCCAGTAAAATGATTTTGAATCCATGTTTGAAGAGATGAAAAAGTGGAAACCACTTACTTTTTCATCTTGGATGAGTAATAAAATATGTCAGTTAAGTAAGCTGCTGATATTTATTTTAATTCTGGTCTAATATTGTTGGGGAAGGGGCAAAATGATAAAACTGACAGAATGATTAGATCCATTCTCCCCTCCCCACCCCACTTATCTCCAACTTTATGTTCCCAAAGCGCGTATCACCCTTCCTCACTGCCCGAGAGAAGGTGTGTTCAGTCTCCCAGGAAATCACCATTCTGAAGCTCCCCGAGATCGCTACTTAACGGGTTTGGTTTTGTTTTTTGAGAAAAAAAAAATAGCTACAGAAATGAAATATGGAACCACTCTAAAACTCCCTTACTTTTCCATTCTTTTTCTCAGTTTGGATTAAGGAGGCAAAAACATTAGGGAGATAGTGTTACTCAACTGAAAGGAAAGCTAATGGCGACTACGTTCTCATATTACTGGAGGTTAGCAGAGAGCTACTTTAATATGACAGCTAGTATAACTCACTGATGCGATTACTCACAGAGAAGAATGCCACTGGTGTCCACTTACATCCCAGCGGTTACAATTAGATAGGCCAGATGGAGGGGGTCCAGCGAGACAGACTGACAAACCTGCAGACAGGTCAGCTGGGATATGAAGGGGGCAAGGTGGACCTCATGAATCATGAAGCAAAAGAAAACGGGCCCTAATTAATTATAGGCTTTTTAATCCTGAGATTCGTTAAAAAGACTGGGATAAAAAGAAATAGCTTTTGGGTCTATTTGCCAACTCGAAGCCAAATATTTTGGATAAGCAGTTTCCTGTAATGGATGATGACTACTGACTATTAAAGTCATCTCAGGTTGACTTTAAAAATAATGAAGTTGAAAGTCAAGGTCTCCTTAGAAAAGCTGTTCTTTAAGCAAGTCTGCGGTTGTAAAATTACCTGCTCCCATCAGCAAACATAGTGCAGTCAGAGAACAGGAGGTCTTAAAGCGGCCTCAGGGTCAACTTGTCCGAACCCTTTATTACACACGTTAGACAACCCCATCAGACAGGGCCCCCCGCCCCACCCCAGGGCACAGACGGCACATGGAAAGGTTTAACTACAGAGAGCTTTTCGAAGGGACCAATTCAGAGGTGTGGGCAGTTAGGGATGTTGAAGCTCTTGGGCACGAGCAACACTGGGAAGCTTTTACCACTCTTCGGCTCAAGGACCAAGGACCATTACTAGAATCTGGCAAGAGCTGAAGTTGTGGACAGGGCTCACCTAATGGGAGCAGAGGCCACAGGGGAACACAGCCACTGGCAAAGCACCCACAGGGAGGAGGAGAGAGAGTGTGTGTGTGTGAAGTGAATACTGCAACCTCTCTTCTTGTATCTTCTGATCTCCTGCAGGTAGCTCCCTTTTGCCAAACTCAATGAGAAGCCAGGGGTAGGAAAGGCTCACAAGGGTCAGCTCCCAGGGCCCAAGCAGGGCAGAACAAGACAGAGAACAAAGCTGGGGGAATCAGTGGAGAATTGCCAGTTCAGAAGCTGCAGCCAGAGAGGAGAAATGGCTTCCCAAAAGCGAGTTGGTGTATGGATAGGACTAGAATCTAGTCTTTAAAAAAATAAAAAAAAAAGATTGGCGCCTGAGCTAACATCTGTTGCCGATCTTTTTTCTCTCTTCTTCTCCCCAAAGCCCCCAGTACATAGTTGTATATTGTAGTTGTAGGTCCATCTGGTTGTGCTATGTGGGATGCCACCCCAGGATGGCCTGATGAGCGGTGCCAGGTACACACCCAGGATCTGAACCAGCGAAACCCTGGGCTGCTGAAGCAGAGCCTGTGAACTTAACCACTTGGCCACAGGGCTGGCCCTAGAATCTAGACTTTTGATCCTCACACACTGAGGCTCTTTGCATGAACCACCATACTTTCACTACAGATGACCAGGCCCTCGGAGACTAAAATGAAGTGCAAAGAATATTAGAGATTCTCCTTTGGGTTCTCTCCCCAAATGTAGCTAATCTGGGAAGAGCCTGACTTCTCTAACAGCAGATGTTTAAACCTTAGACCTGGGGCCGGCTCCGTGGCCGAGTGGTTAAGTTTGTGCACTCCGCTGCAGCGGCCCAGGATTTGGATCCTGGGCGCGGACATGGCACCGCTCGTCAGGCCACGTTGAGGTGGCGTCCCACATCCCACAACTAGAAGGACCTGCAACTAAGATGGACAACTGTGTACAGGGGAGGTTTGGGGAGACAAAGCAGGAAAACAAAAACCTTAGACCTGAGGCGTTTGAGGGGTGTGTACTCCTGGGGCCCCAGAGCCTCAGGGGCAGCTGTCCCTCCAGAGCCAAGCACGAGACAGCCATTGGTGGCATGGTGGGCTGGGGTGTCAAGTTATGAATTAATAGAACTGCTTTTACAAATCACATGCAAGGATTGGGATTTCCAAATGAGCATTGTACCCTTCTGCCCAGTCCCATGGGAGACCAACATTGTTACACTGATTCTGCCATTTCTCAAGCAACTTTTGAACCTCTCTTTGGAAATGACCTTGGGAGCCAATCTCGGTGTCACATGGGAAGCTCAGTGTCTCAAGGTGTTACCCATCAGCTGCATTGCTTTTTACTTTTGCCTGCTTTTCTAACCAACTTTAATGTTACTTATCAAACTTGACTTGACAAAGTATGATGGAGTCCAAAAATCAAATCCCCCTCCAAATACAAAGATTTCTCACACTGGAGACAGATCCAACACATGACAGCAAACTCAAAAATAATTTACGAAATGGGAGCTCAAAAGTTGTTGTATAATGACAGCCTTTTGGAAATAATTAAATAATGCCTCTCAAGTTATCAGGGTTGAGATGGGCAAGGTTAATTTGACTATGGACAGCCCGGTATTATACATAAAAATACGTCACAATGTTGGGTAATACACTAATTGGCAAGATTTGTCTTAGTGAAGAATTACAGGGGCCGGCCCTGTGGCTGAGTGGTTAAGTTTGCGCACTCCACTTCGGCGGACCAGGGTTTGGCGGGTTCAGATCCTGGGCGCGGACATGGCATCACTCATCAAGCCATGCTGAGCTGGCATCCCACATAGCACAACCAGAGGCACTCACAACTAGAGTATACAACTATATACTGGGGGGGGGAGGGGGCTTTGGGGAGAAGAAGAAGAAGAAAAAATAATAAGATTGGCAACAGATGTTAGCTCAGGTGCCAATCTTTAAAATAAAAAAGAAAGAAAGAATTACAGCTGTGTAAATATTACATATGCACATGGACAGAGATGGGAGAGAAAAGGAAAAATGGAGGCGTGATTTGTTGAGAAGTGGAATGATGAATGTCCTCATTTGAAAATGTCTGCTATTATTACGATATTGCTTGGGCAATACTTACAATTATAAAATCATAAAATAAAAAGAAACATTGTCTTATGGAGACATTTCATAAATACTGTGAAAGGAGATGAAACAGAAAGAAAAGCAGCCACACAGATGCAGAGCTTCGTGTGCATACGGCACACAGAAATCTTGTACTTTGCTCAAATACAGATATATCCTTATTCTCATTGATGTGAGTCAGAGAAATATTGCATATGTTTGCTCTTAGTACTTTTCTTATGCAAACCTTATGAAACAGTGGAAGAAAAGAGGTGCTTGAGATCTTCGTGTGTGTGGCGGCGGCAGGGGGTGGTTCTTGCATACTGCAAACATTATGGAAAGGATGATTTGGAAGAGGGAATAAATGGAAAAGTTGAAATGAACATTGGCTAAGCTTGGGCACAGAACTCATTATGAAAACACAGCTCCTGGAAACCCAATAAATTTGATAGTATTTATGAGCTAGTATGTTTTAATTATTATTAGATGTTGACTTCATCAACATCAGGATTATCTGCTTTCCAGAATAATTCCTACTGCCAAATGCCTAAAATTTTAGAATTTTAGAAAATTGGTGAAGGGGTGTAGCGGACATAAAAAGAAAGAAGGAAAAAGATTTAAATGTTACTTAAAAGATGCTTTTCGATTTCTTAAATGTAACCACATATATTTGTTTGGGGAGGAAGAGGGCGAGATCCATGCTGCAATTTTATCACCTGTCTTCAGCAAGTTTTGCACTCCATGAAGTTGCTTAGAGGTGTTCTAGGAATCCCTCCGACACAGTGCAGAGACGTGGATATTGGTTTCATTGTTTTGTCATTTGTAAACCAAAAAAAAAAGAAAGAGTTCCAAAGGTTTTATTTATTTGTTTTATTTCCTTCTGTAAGCAGATGTTGCTGTTTTTTGGAGTCTCATTGTTCTTTTTAAAAACTTATGTAGCCTGACCTTCTAACTCAAAGATTCGGACTGTCTACATAATTGAAACATCCCCTTCCCCACGTTAGCCAGATTCAGGCAAATTGACTCCCCGTTTACAATGTAAATTTACAAATACCAGGTAAAGCCAGTATTCAATGTGACTCTTTGCTGAGATGTCCTATGACCTCTTCCGTGTCACTTCTTCAATTCTCCCCACTCATGTAGAGATCCTGGAGCTCAGACCTTGGGACGGATAAGTGGGGTGAGCAGAGGTTTGCTTATAATACAGTTAAGTGTAACTCAGGCCTACAAGAGGTCAAGTAGGAAGAGATAAACTTGTTCAATAACTAATTTTCAGGTGATAAATCCTTGGCAGATATTGACATTGGCTTTTGAAAGGCATATGTAAATGCTCATCTTGGTTGAGTAGATGAAGTGGACCAGGGCAGTGGCACTAATGAGGGGGAGGAGCATGCATGGCTTGGGGGCCCCACCAGGGTCCAGTCCTAACACTCCTCACTACTTAGGTGCTCTTGAACACAAAATCCCTCCAAGCCTGTCTTCCTTCATGCATAAATATGGGAAGAATATTACTAATACCGCCCAGGTTGTTGCCAGGCTCAAATAAGATAGCTTGTATAAATTGTCTGGTATATGTAGGTGCCAATAACCATTTTTGAATAAATAATAAACAGTATTTCTGTTCTTTCAGATTTTAGGCTTAATTGGGTTATTCCACATGCAGAAAATTATCCCAAATTGTTTTCCATCTGGGTTTCTTAGGGACTACCTGAATAACTATTGTATTTTTTCTTTCCTTCACCTATTCTGAACCTACTCTGTTGTTTTCTGTATTTCAGGGTCAAGCTGGTACAAGGGAACTTAATTATTTCTCAGAATGACATTAAACAAAAGATATCGCCAGCTCCCAAAAAGTTGGGGTGGGGGCGGAAGTGGTCCAGAGTACAATCCAGTCCTAGGGAAAGGCCATCATATGCTTTCCCCCTCAGGAAGCCACGTCCAAGACTGGCTGAGAGGCTTCAAGTGAAGGTAGCAGTGGCGGCCAGAGAGCTGGAACACCAGGGAAGGGGGCAGGAGGGGCCTGGAGACAGACCTTCGGGAGGCATTGGGATTGAGATGAACTACGACACAGGCTCCACCTTCTCAGAGGATGAACATTCTCTGGGAAGAGAGCAGAGGACTGAACCACCCCTGGGACTGTCACACTTAAGTAACTCAATTCATTCTCATCTATTTCGAGTTGTCTACTTGTCACACATTTCCCAGTCATTAAAACCTGAGTATTCCGGTATGGAAAATGTATTACAAATACATGAGTGAATGAGAGCTCTCATTACTCTTTTACAACAGCTAGTTTTTGTATTTAGAAAGGAATTTGATGAGAGATGTGACAAAGCAGCAGGAATGGTTTGAGAAGGCCTGGAGTGTGTGTCCCATGGTGCCATCTACCACCTCAGACTGTCAGGCAGAGGTTGAGATCCTGAGCCTCAATTTTCTTCTCTGCAAAGTGGGATAGAAAGAAAATCTACAACATGAGGGTGTGAGGATTAAATAAATTAACACGTCCCATAGTGCTCTGAGCTTAATAGATGTCCAATAAATGTAGAATGCTGTTGGTAAGCTGCTTCTCATGCCGTGCTCATTGGTTCCACCTGATAGAAGGTGCTGATGACAACAATGATGTCCTGTGCTGGACCCTCCCTATTAGCTCTGGTGCTTTGTGTGGGAGACTGAACCAAACCAAACAGACAAATTAGCTAACCAACTAGCTGACTAATTGCCTACAACCTGGCTTTTGCTTTTCTTAGTAAGAAGAGGAAAGTCCCCACCCTTCCCACTTTCTCCCAGAGCCCACATATGTGTCCACATACCTAGCACTCTTGCTGGTGTCCTCTCCTTCAGCGTGGTTCTAGATCCAAATCTCCTTCATGTGGCTGGGATATTTATTTCATTATCTCCTTTCCCTAAAAGTTTAGCTCAGGGCCAGCCCCGGTGGCCTAATGGTTAAGTTTGGCATGCTCCACTTAGGCACCCCAGGTTCAGTTCCCAGGTGCGGACCTACACCACTCATCTCTCAGTGGCCGTGGTGTGGTGGTGGCTCACATACAAAAAGAGGAAGATTGACAGTGGATGTTAGCTCAGGGCAAATCATCCTCAGCCAAAAATAAATAAGTGAATAAATGAATAAACAGATAAAGTTCAGCTCCAGTCTGAATACGTATCCATGAGCTCTTCTGACTTAGTCAATAAATGCATATTAAGGGTCAACTGTGCTCTCAATGAAGACCAAGGGGTTGAAGAGACAGGGCCACAGTCAGTAGCCTATGGACGCTGAATAGCATATAATCAAATATAGGAAGTGAGTGAAGTGCCAAGAAAGCAATACAGATGAGGCTAGATGAAAGGAGGGGCCCTCTGTGTGGCAGAGTGGTCTGGCACGTCCACTGGTCAGCATTATGAACAGCTTCTCCCCCAGGTCAGCTTTAAAGAACAGCAAAATCTCAGTGCATAGAATTCCTTTAACAACAAGCTCACCCGGCATCCTGAGTCTCTGGCTTTTGGGTGGACCCAAGGCTGGAGCTGAGCATGGAGAGTAGCCCTCATTGGTCCACAAGTCAGAGACAATAGCTTGGCTCCTTGTCTTCATGTCTTTTAAGGAGAAATGTTTGTGCCCTCCCACATGTCTTTCATAGAGCAGGATTCATGTGCCACTTTGTTTCCAACACTTACCCCCACCTTGGATTTCACTGCTGTCACTTTGTTAGTAAACCACTGCCATGTTTGCTGCATCAGAGCTGAGGAGGAAATGGGTTACAATGTAGAGGACAGCCTTGCAATTTCCAACAAGAGCTGTCTGAATGAACACATTGTTTCCTACTATTTCTCTGGAAAGATCACACATTATAATCACTATTTATGGTATACTGTGTAAAATGATCTTTGTTTATTTTCTACAATGGATATTGTGTCATTTAATTAATTTAGACTAAAGAAAAGCAATCAACATTCAGTAACAACATTCCCTTAGGGGATATAAATGAAAATTTTCCCATACCCTACACAGCAGTTAGAGAAAAAGAAGTGCTGATATTTATTTATGAACATCCGTACTCACAGTTGCAAGCAATAGAACTCTAGCTGATTTCAGCAGCAAGGCATGTATGAAAAGTCCTTGAGTACTTTACAGATCACCATGAGGGCTGGAGAAATACACTTAAGGCTAAGTAGCCAGAGACGACAGCCACAATCATGCCATGGAGCAGGCCTGATGAGAAAAACCATGGCTGCACCCAGCAAGCACAAGATAATGCCACTTAAGGCACAGCCACTTCAGCACCTGGAACCTGGTGGCCCTGCAACCACCAACCATCCTGGCCACGAGAGAAGGGATCCATATAGTGCCCCCTTCTCTGTACCTTTGGCTTCTGATTCTGTCCGGTATGCTTGGCTCTGACTCTTGGAGGCTGGTTCACAAGATCACACCCACTCAGCAAGGGACGTAGGGAAGCAACCATATGGCAGTTTCCACTTTGGGCGGTGGAGTGGCCTCTACCTGACTCTGAAACTCCAAAGGCAGGAAGTCCCCAAGGGTATGAAGCACTTGGCAGAAAAAAAGACAAACATCCCTCAGTCAGTGCTGCCAGGAAAAGGACCTTTAATGCCCTCAATCGTAGCTACAGAGACATGTAAGGCCCTCCCCTTGAGCTGCAGAGAGAGCCCAGCCGCCTGGCTTTCCTTGGAAAAAGGGAGGAATCATCGTCAGTAGTGATGGATGCAGGAAGAGATTCTTTTTTTCCCCAAATACTGTACTCGAGCAAACTTAGCTGAATGACATCTGTTGCTCTCATGTTAGAATTCTTCATTTTGGGCTGATCTAGATCAGATTTTAAATTGGGTGGAATTTCCTATTTACGCTTTTGTCTTTATTTGCTAAGAACAGCATGTTCTTTTGATGGGCCCAGGAGACGAAGGAGTTGGATGTGCAGCCATGGTTTGAAAGAAAACTAAGAAAATATGATTTTTTTTTAAAGATTTTATTTTATTTTTCCTTTTTCTCCCCAAAGCCCCCCAGTACATAGTTGTATATTCTTTGTTGTGGGTCCTTCTAGTTGTGGCATGTGGGACGCTGCCTCAGCGTGGTTTGATGAGCAGTGCCATGTCCACGCCCAGGATTCGAACCAACGAAACACTGGGCCGCCTGCAGCGGAGTGCGCGAACTTAACCACTCGGCCACGGGGCCAGCCCAGAAAATATGATTCTTTTTAGAATATTTATTTGATCATTAGATCCCCCAAAACAATTGGTTTGGAACAAGAGTGGAAATAAAATAGAAATACAAGGCAAAGAGAAATCCTGACAGTGGGTAAATAGCCCACCAGGCATTTATAGAGCTCAAGTCCGAGATTCTAAGATAGGAGATAATCAAGTAAACAGCTGCCTCATCTGTAATCGCATTGTAAAATCTCATTCTATCCCCACAATTTTTCCCCCAACTGTCTGATGCCTGCTGGGGTTGATATGACTTATTTATTAAGACAGATTGATTGGCCAAAGTTTTAATTTTAATCCCTGGGTTTATTTAAAAGAAAGCAATTTAGCGGTGCATGTTGTTAGGGATGTTTATGGAAGATGAGGCAAAGGGGCAGAGATAGCCAGGAGAAAAAAATCTCTGCAGTTTAGCATTCTCATCCCTGTAGGATCCTTCCTTATATTATGGAAATTTCTGCAGACCTTAGGCCAGGAGTATTGAACAGATCTCACCTTCCACAGCTTCTCATTGACCTACAGCACAATATAGGGTTGTTTGAACATAAAAGAATCATTGACAACCTCTATATTACTCTAAGAAATTGTTTACCCATGTGATAAAGAAGCTTCTCAAACTTCCTTAATTAAAAGTATGTTACATCGATGACCCACCTTCCCGGTGCAGAAGCTGAAATCCACCAAGCCTGTTTCTTCCCTACCAATTAAATCCTCCCTGGGTTTGTTAGCATCTTCTATCCTATTAGCTCTGTGATAGCACAAGGACGATTTCTTCCCACATCACGTGTTGACTGAATACAGAACACATTGCCCAGGTCCTGAACGTCTCTGGGCGGTGGAAGCTTTTGCCTTTGGGGTTATTAATTTATAATCACATTATCTGAGGGATTTGGTGAGGAAAGGGCTAAAGACATGTCTGCCTAATTTGTCTGTCCTGCCCTTTGCAGCCTACCAGGCGGGGTGCAGACTTATTTCAGTGAAGAATGCGGCCTCAGCTCCCCTCCCTCTATGAGCTGTATATGGGCTCGCAGGATTTCAACGCTTTTGCATCTGATAATATAAACGTATCGACGATGGAGAGGAACAAGAAAAGAGGCGGAAGGAACCAGAAAGAGAGAGGAAGAGACCTGCTGCCTCTTCCTGGGGGCAGTAAGGACCGTTGTGTATGGATTAGGCCAGGTGGGGCATTCAGTCTGAATGCTCTGACGGCTGGGAATTTGCGAAGTTGCTTTAATTTGAAAACAATTTAAGAACAAAAGAAAGAGAGAGTAAGAAGGCAAGCAAGGAAGCAGCGTTCTGTGGATTGGCACTGCTTTGCTGGCTGCTGGTATCATCACGATGTTCCTCCCTTTAAAAGGACATTCAAAATTCAGTCAACTGTAATTTTATGTAGCACTTCTTTCAAATTAGGAGAGATTTCTTTAAATAGGGGCAGCATGTAAGAAACTCAAACATAATTGGATTACTGAATCATTTAACTATTGTAAACCTTAGTTAACAAAGGTTTATTTTAGTTATGTAAGTAATACATCTTTTTCTTTCTTTTTTTTTTTATGAAGATTGGCACCTGAGCTAACATCTGTTGCCAATCTTGTTTTTTTTTTTTCTGCCTTCCTTCTTCTTCTCCCCAAAGTCCCCCAGTTCATATATTCTAGCTGTAGGTCCATCTAGTTGTGGCATGTGGGACACTGCCTCAGCATGGCCTGATGAGAGGTGCCATGTCCGTGCCCAGGATCTGAACCAGTGAAACCATGGGCCGCAGAAGAGGAGTGTGAGCTTAACCACTCAGCCATGGGGCCGGCCCCTACACCTTTTTCTTGACTTAAAAAAAGTTTTATAACTGAATGGCTCTTTCGTACAGGACTGAATTGGCAAAATGAAAAGCGAACTGTTCGATTAGACAGCCAATCATCACCAAATACCTGAGTGTTTTCTCCAACCACGTAGATCCCACTGGTTCACTCAACATTTAGTGAGAGGACACGTGTGTTCCACCGTGCTGGGTGGGTGGGCCTGCAGGAGGAGGGGCTCCCTGAGGGAGCATTTGCGTGGATGTGCGCTGTGGGGCTGCCCTAACGAAACACCGCAAACCGGGAGGCTGACAACAGAAATGTATTCTCTCACAGTCCCGGAGCTCGGAACTCAGAGCTCACGGTGTCGGCCGGGCTGCTTCCTTTGTGGCGACTCTGAAGGAGAATCTGTTCTCCCAGTTGCTGGTGGATGCCCGCGGTCCCTGGTGTTCCTCGGCTTGTAACAGCAAAACTCCAGTCTCTGCCTGTGTCGGCGCGTGGCGCTCTCCTTGTGCATGTTGGTGTCCAAATTTCCCTTTTCTTCCAAGGACACTGGTCATTGGATTAGGGCTCACTCTGCTCCAGTATGATCTCTTCTTAACTTGATTACATCTGCAAAGACCTTATTTCCAAATGAGGGCTCATTCTGACGTACTGGAGGCTAGGACTTCAGCATACCTCTTTTGGTGGGGGGACACAGTTCGACCTGTAACACCATCTAAGAAGACCCTAGGCAGAGGTCAGGAGACCTTGGCTGAACAAGCCTGGAGTGGGCAGGGGCTGCAGGCGGTATGGTAAGTGACCTGTCCGAGACGATGCAGGGAAATGGAAGACGAGGGCAGGGCCGCCCAGAAGAAAGAGTTATCTTTAACCGTCTGCAGCAGGACGAAGCAACACCATACAGAAGCCAGTCAAGTCATGCAGTTCCTGCTCCTGCTCCTACAAGGAGTCAGAAACCGAGACCGCTAGACAGGATGAGGGGGTAACAGAGCAGTAGACCACGGCCCCTGTCCCACCACAGGCTTCGTCAACTTACAGTGAGAGCGAACTGCACGAGGAGAGAAGATGGGGCCTGCAGGAGAGGGCAGAGTGCTCATTCGTAGCCGGGCTGGACACATTCATTATGGATCTGAGGCTTTTCGAGGACTAAGGTGCCCAGAGGGCCTCTCAGCCGAGGGCCACCAGGAAAGTCACGGCCCTGCCTGTTCCTTGTCTCATGAGTTGGCAGGCGGCAGGGAAAGAACTAGCCTGTGGAATGGGCAGGTGGGCAGTCATGAGGAAAGAACAAAGGTCCTTTCAGTTACACCCTACAAAGCCCAGCTTGTCCCACACAAGCCTTAAAGTGGAAGTGGGGCCCTGTTGTTTGCAGGCAGAGAGGATGTGAGATGTCCTGAGGTAGAGGTGTGCATACACCCTCCTATCCTCGCCAAGCTCTCTCGATTCCCAGACCCTGGAGAACATCTGGAAAGTTCACGGGACCACTGGGGATGGTCTCGGCAGGTAGTTGAGGTCTGAGAGCAACATGCTTAGCCCTGATGGTGGTGAGGTTTCTTGCATCCCAGGCTGTGGGGGGCTCACCCTGAGCTGCAGAGGACTTGGCCAAGCCGAGGAAGAGAATCAGCTCCAAAAGGCAGGTCAGAGGTGGGGGTTCCATAGAGCTGATCTGCACATGCGCCCCTCTCCACCTGTGGCAGGGATGAGAAATCCCCATGTTGACAGGTCAGCGACAACAGGTCGCAAGTGGCATCAGCTGGGGACATCAGAACCGGAAGTAAGACTGGCATCGGAAGGGAGGCGGGCAGGAGGGACAATCCATACTGCAGCGACGGCCGAGGTGGCTGAGGAGGGCTGAAGGGTAAGACGCCTTACTCCAAGTCAGGGCAGCGATCTGTAGTCACTCACTCACCCCCTGAGGAAAGGAGGGAGAATTCTGAGTTAGATCTATCACTGAGTCCAAGGAACTGAGTTATTTGATGATAAAATTTTTAGCTACACATGGAAACGTGGCTTCAAGAGCTCCACTGAACGGATTCATAGAAAGATAAAGAACCTTCTATTTAGGCCCATCTATGTCATGACTGAGTAATTTCACCCTGCTGCTGAGAGTGGGTGGAGCAGAGCCCAGCAGTGGCCACACCCAGTCAGTGTGGGAGGGATGCCGTTCCTCCAGGACGGCCTGGCTCAGCAAGAACACCTTTGTCCTACAGGAAAACGCTTTCACTAGCTACCAAAAACCCAAGCGTGGCATTAAAATGAGACTCGTGTTTCTACACTAGCAAAATTAAGCGCACTATTTGCTCAAAAGCAGGGAACCGCCATTTCTGAATTCCGTCAGGTCAGTGGGGAGGGGGAGGCAATGAGGATCACAGGCTACTCTAAGCTTCCCTGGCATGCGTGTGGCTTGTGGCCATGGACATCTGCTGTAACCACCCCAGGAAAAACCACACAGTTGCCAGATTTTCCGGCACTTGGCCCCCAACTTTATGCGTAACACAGAAATACAGATGGTAAAATTCTGTAGGATTATAATTTATCGATGTAAACTCAGAGAGAAAGGGTCCCTGGAATTCCCTGGCCCTTGGTTCCCAGGTTTACCCTTTCCAATGGTTCACTTCACTGGTGTGAAAATACTCATATTTTGAATGCCAAAATTAGACACTATATCTAACAAGTATATCATGTGTGGTAGGTGCCAGGCACTATTCTAAGGGCTTTGTATAAAATAACCCCTCTAAACCTCACACTGACCCTATACAGTAGATACAAGTAGGAAGAAGCCTGCCTAAGATCACATAGCTAGTGTATGGCAGCCCTGGGAATCATACAGGTGGTGTGACAAATACAATTGGAACACAGACCAGTCTTGGGTCAGCGTGATTTGCTGATATTCTGCTCTTCGTACGTTGTAGAGAGGGGAGCTGCAACGATTTCCCCGCTTCCTCCTTCCCTTTTCCTCAGGGAAGGCCTGCCTTGCAGAAGCTGGGTGCTGTGTTTGTCCAGCAGCCTTCACTGACGGAGGTCCAGTTGGAGCTCTGGCACATCATTTATTTCCTGAAGGGATACCACAGAATACGAGGGAGGAGTTTAGCATCTATGCTCAGAAAAATACTCAACAGCTCTTCCAGAAAGTGCAGAAGAGAAATTAAAAATGATGGTGAGATGTTGCTCATTTTGCTCCCTGCCTTTAAAAAAGTCAGCATCTCAATGGATTTTTTTTTTTTTCTTCACAATTGGTTAATGATGTGTGCTTATTATTGGTGAGAGATGGAAGTGGTGACTTAATTTTTAATCAGACAGTAAAGTTTACTACACATGCCAGGAAGGCTGGCTCTGGGTGAGATTGTAATGAGTAGAGCTGGGCTCTGGGCTTGCCACCTCCCTTGCCATAGTGTCACGGGCTCTCAGAGCGTTTGAGCACGAAGAGACCTGAAAGATGGTCTGTCCAGTCTCCTCCTTTTACAAGTAAGAAAACTGAGGTCAGAGAAGGCATGTGATTTGCTCCAATTAGAAATACCTGTTATCTGGCCCCCCACTGCAGAGCCACACAAAACGTGCACATGCACCACACACATGCACACACACAATCACAGAGACACGTCCACATGGCGACATACACACACATGCACACAGATACACACACACATGCACAGACAAGCAAGCACATATACAAGTGCCCCGTTCCTGTATGAAGTTGTATTTTCTGCCTAAATTCTTCATTAATAACTTGGTAGTTGATAGAAATTGATTACTCTTCCTTAAGAACATTTGTATTTTTTTTTCGCTTGAGGAAGGTTGTTGCTGAGTGAATATCATGTTCTTCTTCCTCCATTTTATATGTGGGGCGCCTGCCACAGCATGGCTTGACGAGTGGTGTGTAGGTCTGTGCCCAGGACCCAAACCTGCAAACCCCTGGGTTCCCAAGTGGAGTGCACCAACTTAACCATTATGCCACCGGGCCAGCCCCAAGAACATTTGTATTTTAATAAATGTCCCCAGGAAACAGAACCAAATTGAAAATTTGAAGTACAGAATTTTAAAGGTGCAATTTCAGAAAGAGCATCAGACACTGTGCTGCCCACTGCCCTTCCTGTTGCTCTTTTCGGGAGGGCTCCTGTCCTTAGGACCATCTAGCAAAGTAAATATTCTTGAAAAGATGTTAACATTTCTTCTCAGTCCAATCTGGTCCCAACCCACCATGCTAGGGTTCCGATTTCCCACAAGTATGGCTCATTTAAAAAGCATTTTAACGATAATCGTGAAATACAGAAGAATAACCTGTGTAGGTTATGGAGGAGTTGTTCCTCTGTCTGTACTTTGTCCTCTTCAAGCAGACAGACTGCCTCTGCACTGTGCTGTGGTTCCGGTTGGCCAGGTCAACTCGCAGCTCGGAGGAGCCCAGGCTGTCGCCAGGCTCTTCCTGCTCCCTTTGGGCTCGGAGCTTAGCTGGCGGTGGAGCCTGAAAACGGCCTTCTCAGTTTGAACACTGAACTACAATGTTCACTGGAACGAAAACTGCTCGCCTGCGTTGCTGCGTTCAATAGAAGTGGTTTGACTGGCCCACGTATTGCAGCTCCCTTCACAGTGCAGTGATACTGTAATAGCTCACGTTGCACATTGAGGTCAAACTTGGCTATTGATCTATTTCAACATAAATACTGCAATTAATTAGAGATGGGCTTGGACTAAAATACCTGACATTTCTGGGTTCTTGAGAGTATCTTTGGGATAACCTCAGATAAGAGAGAAATAGCCTAAGAAGGACATTTTCTACCCAAAGATATTCTCGACAAATGATTCCACGGGCTCAACCGGGACATGCTTCGTCAGTAGTCAGTGTGCTCTGCCAGCTTAGCATGGAAACCCACGCCCTTCACCCCAGAGAAGCTCAGGATGGCTGCAGGACAGGCTGGTGAGGCAAATGCTTGCTTCTTGAATTATAAATGCTGAAGTGCAGAAAGAAATGCAGGAATATATTTTCCTTGGCTTTGAGCCTCCTGGAGTGGCTGTCACCTCCAAGTGATGGATGGTCACACAGGCAGGAAGATGGAGCTCCATATCACCCGGAGAGCTTCAGTCATGTTCCAATTATCTTAGTGGACACTGAGGGACTCATGGAGGCCCCTCAGGGCGTAAGTGGAGGGTGGGCCTGGGGTCCCCCAAACTCTCCCAGCACAAACAAGGGAGCACATGAGTGTGTGGCACAGTGGCACCCAGGGGCTTTTCACCAGACTAAGAGTCAGTTCCACTTTCTCACTGCAACCAGCAAGGCCCCACATGAGCTGGCCCCGATCTCTCTCTTCAACGTCATCTCAGTCCTCCACCCCGAGCTCTTACGGTCCGTCCACTGGCCTGTCCTTTATGTTCCTTGAATGTGACCAGCTTTCTCTTTCCTCAGGCTGTGCTGAGGTTGGGAAGGACTGTGGCATATTCTTTGCTCGAATGCTCGCACGGCTGGTTCCTCCTTGTCATCTTGGTCCCCAGGCCTCAGGTCACATGTCCTCCCTGGCCGCCTTCTCTGATGGAGTCCTCCCACCCCTCTCGTTTCCTGACTCTATTTTCCTCCTAGCACTTTATTGCTGAGCTTCTCTTGTTAATTTGTTTCTTATTTCTCATCTCCTTTCCCCTATTCCGGATGAAAACAGAGAACTGGACTGTCTTTTCATCACTGTATTTGACACATTGTAGGTGCTCAATAAATATTTGGTGCTAATAAATATTTGTTGAATGAAGAAAGGAATGTTAGAGTTTGGAAGGGGTGCGGTGACATCAAGATGTCCTTCTCAAGCTTCCTTTCTCCTCATTACCTGTTTACCAGACAGGACCAGCCTTCAAGTCCCCTGAGAACGCGGCTGGTGGCACTGTTGATACGGCACAGGTGAGTCTAGCATGGGACTGGCAATTGGGATGGAACCGATGGCCTATCTTTCCAGAGCTTCCGGAGATGAAGGCCATCTTGGTGACGTTGGGAGTCTCATCAAGCTCCCAACACTGTCCGTCAGGCAGCCAGAGACCAGAGGGACCCACATGGCCAGGCAAGGCCCCTGTGCTCTGGCTGCTCAGCTCAGTTATGTCTAAGGCTCGGTCCCAACCCTCGCTGAGGCCCGCCAGCCCGAGAGCTCCCTCTCGTGTGCTCGGACCTGCAGCAGCAGCACCCAAACGTCTGGGCCTTGGGGCTCTCCCTTCCAGAGTGTTGGAGTCCAGGTCTCATTTCAGGTTAAATTGGTGTTCAAATGCTGCCTCTGTGCCATGTATTTGCTTTGTAATCTCAACCAAGTTATTTAACCTCACTAGACCTCAATTTTCTCCATTTGTAAAATGGGAATCATAGAACGAAGCTGTTGCGAGACTTAAGTGAGAAGACAGCGTAAATGAATAGTAGAATGATTATGTATCGAGTTCTATGCCTCCCTTTGCACTCTCTTGTCATTCAGTTTTAGCTCAGATGTCGCCTCCTCCGTGAAGCCTTCCCTGACAGGGACTAAAATCCACCCCTGCTCATGCCTCTCTCCCAGCACCTGTTCTGGTTTCTCGGCGGCGCCGACCACCAGCAGACAGGATGTGGTTGGCTCAGCTGTTTGTAGTTGACGGTCCGTCTGCTCCACCAGGAGAACAGTCTCTGTCTGTCCGTTTGCTGCTGTATCCCAGTGTCTAGCACAGTGCCGGCTCACAGAGGACACTCGGTGACTGTTTGCCGAGTACGTGCCTGAACGTTCTGGCTGCTTCACGTATGTCACTTCAATTAATCCTGACAATTCAGCAGAATATTATTCCAATTATTTTAAAGATAGTGAAAATGAAATGAAATTACCTAAATAGCTTAATAATTGATACTATTTTCTGAGTGCTTACTCAGGTCAGACACTAAGCTAAGGGATTTTCAGTGATTCTCTCTTTATTAAGGAGGAGAGGCAAAAGGAGGAGGGAGGGCCCAGGAGGACGTTTAGGGCTGACCACCTCTACTCTGGGCTAGGGACAAATTGTAAATGAAAATTACTTCATAGGGTGAGGTGCAAGGTGTTTTGCACCCCAAAGGTTCTGAAATTCCACCTCCACCCACATGGCAATTATTTTAACTTCCACACCATTGGAAACGACATCCCTTGCAGCTCTATCAGGCTGCTGGGGACAGGGCTTTAACTACCGAATTCTTTCAGCTCTCAGGAAGTGCAGGGGTCAGGTGGTCCAGGCCTGGTCAGCAGCTCCGTGATGTCTCCACGTCCCAGTCTCCTTCCAGTTCTCTGCTCTGTCCCCTCGGCACTGGCTCCTCCCACGCGCCTGCTGCTTTGCGGTTGCAAGTTGGTTGCTGCATCTCTAGGAGCCACATCCACAGCCTGGCAGCCTCGAACGGACGCTGGAAGAGTGAATCTTTTCATTACGACTTTTACCACCCAAGGCAAAAGAGGAAAGCAGCTATTGGGGAGGGAGCCACAAAAATGACAGCCAGTCATTCAGCTGACAAGATGACAAATCACTTGTTAATAAACATATCAGATAATCAGAGATCAAAATGTGTTAGGGAATATATTTAGTCTTTGGTGTTTCAAATTAGCAGACAATTTGCATTGAATCCCACAAAATACTTAGAGTTTTAAAATATGTTCCTGAATGACCTTGGGATCAGACACTCTCAGATATTGGGAGGGATAGAGGGACGTTGTTAGCCGTTTTCTGAGAATTTGACTGAACTTCCCCAGGATTCAGACTTATCTGGTGCCATCTACAAAGGCCAGAGACCTGGATCCAGCTGCTATAGTGAAAACTTACCATGGAGAGCACACCCGGGTTGATTCCTCTCTACCCTAAAGGGGGCAGGGATGGGAACGAAAATCTGTTGAGTCGGCAGATGCTGTAATTGCCTCCCCAATGGCTATCTTTCTCCCTTCTTCCCAGCAACATAATTCCAGTTCATTCAGTTACTGAGTAAAGACAACTTAAGCTCACAGAGCCTAGGTATCCATGCAAGCTCCAAGGAACAAGTTATGGTCCATCTAAATCAGACCTGGTCAACCTATTACCACTGGACAGTAAATGATCTTTGGTGGCAGATGGTGTGGCCAGTTTCAACCAATGAGAAGTAAGGGAAGTTTGCTGGTGGTGGTAGTGGCTGTGGGTGGGGTGTGCACAGTACCCCTCCCCAAAAGACAAAGACTGTTACGGGCAAGTCCTTTTTCTTCCAGCTCCGAAGGTCGATGTGTCACTGAGCTGTGCAGCCATCTTGGGTGACATCACTTCTGGCATTGTTTTCTCGGTGAACCAATTCTTATCACTGGGTTTCTTGCAATGTGAGAAGAGGATGCCTCTCTTGAAAACATTGGAGCTGTTGTTTTCTTCCTATTACTTGCAGCCATACGCAATTCTAACTCACACGCAGACTCTACATCAGGCACTGAAATTGGTGATTCGCCTACCCAGTTCTACACTTTCTGGCTGTGTACTTGACTTCAGTTTCCAATTCTATAAAACAAGGCTAATAAAAGCACCTTCCTCATCGACTGTGGTGAGGATGAAACGAGCAAAGAGCTCATTGCTCATCCTGTCACATTGTAAGCTGTCAGAAAGTGGTAGCTATCATTATTATTCAAAGGCATTTGCTTTTAAAACATTTTGGGAACTGTATGAGGCTGCCTGGTGGAAAGAAAAAGGAGCAAGAGGGTCAGCAATGAAGCTGCTGGTGGCAAGAAGACGAGAGCACTGGACTAGGAAGCTGCATGAGATTGTAACAGCTACAAAGCCTGCCTGGGAAGGTCCTGGGAGGAAAAGAGGAGGAGAATGGCAGAGGCAAGGGAGAGAGGCATGTAGCATAGCATGGTGAGCATGTCAGATGGAGCTCCAAAATTGCAGACAAGCAAGAGGGCATGCTGTATAATGTGGCGGTGGATGGGAACAGGACCCGGAAGGAATGCGGCTGCTGCAGCAGGTAGAGAAAGGGATGAGTGGCTGAATGTTCCTGCTATACTTTTATTTCAAAGACTTCTTCTGTATACGGCTGATAGAATGGAATATGTGCTTGAAAAATGCAAAAAAAAAAAAAAAAACCTCCCCAAACGGGAAAGCCCCCCAGAAACAGAGAGAGAAAGGAAGCCAAGCCTGACGTGAGAGGAATGACACCATCTAGGTTGGGGGGAGGCCTCCTCGAGCCTTGGAATCATTCCTTGTCGGTTCTGCCAACAGTTAGGGGTAATTCTCCCTGATCAGAATTGCTCGGTTAGAAATTTCTACTCACCACCAGGTTCTCACCCAGAATACAGTGCAACATCGCAACCTTGGCGGCTTACCTGGAACCACAGAGAAGCACGTGTTTGTCTGAAAGAGGCCACAGGCAGGAGGGTCCAGCTGGTCATGCTGAGCCCTCTCCCTGTAGGGCTCTCAGCACACGCACCCAGCAGAACCCAGACGTGAATCAATAATGCTACCAAGCCAGGCGGTTGGAACCCACCCCATTCTGAGCTGTCTTGGGCACAAGGCATGATGGTATTTCTACTGGATGTACATAGCAACCGCATTTTACCTTAGAAATCCTCAGGGAAAGCCAGTTTCCTGGAGCCAAGAGTCGTATGTGTTTACACGTTTTTGAGTCTTCCTCACGTGGTTAGTGACTGGAAGGACTCCCCTAATTGCCAAAATATTCTATATGTGGTGATCTGAAGATGTTAGTCTCTCCTTTTGTTCCTGAGGACTCTGGGAAAAAAACCTATGACTTTATGGGACAGTTGTAGGCCAGGAGTATTTCATTTGGCAGAAATGAGTTCATCTTTTCTATATAATAAACAACACTTGTGTGTGTGTGTGTGTGTGAGTGTGTGTGTGTGAATGTGTGTGTGAGTGTGTGGTGTGTGAGTGTGTGTGTGAGTGTGTGTGTGAGTGTGTGTGAGTGTGTGTGCGTGTGAGTGTATGTGTGAGTGTGAGTGTGTGTGTGTGAGTGTGTGTATGTGTGTGAGTGTGTGTGTGAGTGTGTGTGTGTGAGTGTGAGTGTGTGTGTGTGTGAGTGTGTGTATGTGTGAGTGTGTGTGAGTGTATGTGTGAGTGTGTGTGTGAGTGTGTGTGAGTGTGTGTGAGTGTGAGTGTGTGTGTGTGAGTGTGTGTATGTGTGAGTGTATGTGTGAGTGTGTGTGTGTGTGAGTGTGTGTGTGAGTGTATGTGTGAGTGTGTGTGTGAGTGTGTGTGAGTGCATATTTGTGTCCAGCCCTCCATCTTCTCTCACCTGGATCATTACTAGGATCTGTGGTCTCCATGACTCTGTTCTTCGCCCTCCCAATCCATTCTCCTCATTGCAGTCAGAATACGGTTCCTAAAGTATAAACCTGCCTGTTCCCCGTGTAGAGCCCTTTGAAGACTTGTCCGCAGGACACAGTCCAAGCCGTACAGGGCGTGTTCGTTGGATGACCTCCTCGCTGGTTTGCCTGGGCTAGTCCTGATTCATTCCTATTGTCCCAGTGTATTTATTAACAGTGCCTCCTTCCACTCTCAAAGGTAGTTAGAATTGGAAGACACAGTGGGAGATAAATTATGCGGACAGCCTATTTATAAGGCCCCAAGCCCTGCAGTCTTAGCCCCACCCCAGCCTTCAGTTCCATGCTCCAGTACAAATATGCCACATTTCCCCTTGCCTAGGACATTTCGTAGATGCCTTTTTTTCTTGCCTAAATCATTGCCCTTTCCTCCAACCCCGTTCACTTGACTAATCCCCACTCATTCTGAGAAGCCCTCCCCGAATCCCCAGTTCTATCAGAGTTAGTTGGGCTTCCTTCGACCTCCCATCATGCCCTAAACTCTTCTTCCCTTGATTTATCACACCGCCTTGAGACTGCCTGCTGTGGCACAGATTGTTTTCCCTCACGGTTATTCGGCTGCTTCTGCACATGGGCTCTGTATCCTTGCCTATTGACATGAACTTGCAGGGCCTCATGGAGGAGGACCCTTGCCTGCCCACTGATGGCAGATTTGGCCACGTGAGTTGCTGTGGTCAGTGGAGGGAATACAACGTGCACACGTGTCTGATGGACGCTTTTACGAGCCTCGGTGTGTCTGCAGCAGCCCAATTGCTTTTCCTTGGCCACAGGAACCGCATATCCCACGTACAGTCTTCTCCTTCAGCCTGGCTCTCAGAATGAAAAGACATGTAGGCAAAGTCACAACCACATCGTATAACACAGATGCAAAACAGCTGTTGTGATTGTAAGCCTCCTGAGACTTGGGGGTCGTTACTGCAGGACAACCCAGTGAAGGCTGACGGCTGTGTAATCTCCTTTATTCCTTAGACAGTAAGCCACCCGAGGCCAGGAGCCTGTCTATCTAATCCACCTTGTATCGCCAGTTCCCGGAGCGGCTCTCAGCACTGGCCATTCCTCATTAAGTCTGTTCAATGACTGTGCGGGTGGGCACCTTTTGCTTTCCTGAATACTAGATTGCATACCAACTTTTCCAAAGTCCGCATTGGTTATATCGTTAGAAAACATTATGCTTTTCACGCAAAATTCCCCTTTTCTACTTGATTCGATTTTCACACAATATTCTGTAAAATAACAAGATATCACCATTTTATAAATGAGAAAACTGATGCCAAAGACATTTTTACTTCTAAGATTACAGAGCTATTTAGAAGCAAAGAAGGAATGAAAGCTTTGACTTTCTGGTGCCAGTTCAGTGTTCCTTTCCAACCTGTCCTTGTCTCTAATCCCAGAGAAGACAGAAAGTAACTATTGCTCTTCACCCAAGCCTCCTTGGTGCCAGCTTTCATCTGCTCACCAGGACCACTCTGCCGGGAGAGGCGTTGAATCCATCCTCCCTTTCTTTGGGATTAAGGGGAGCAGTTAGCTAAAATGTCTTCTCTGTTTTAAAAAGGGACCATTTAAAGAAGAGAAAGGAAGAGAGAATCACCCAAATTTAGTTCCTGTCTGGTCTTTGTAGATTCCAGGAACAAATTCTGAGCTCCCACAGAGTGAATGAGGTCTTTTGTTCTCCACAAAGGTTGCGTTCAAGAGAACAGTCTCCAGTCTGCCTCACCAATCCAAATTCTCTTGAAATTTCAATAAAAAGTGACTCATTTTTGGTGGTTTATTTAAGTCAAAGCTGATATTTAAGTGTCACATCTTCTTACAGCAACAAATATTTATTGATTGTCTCTATACACAAGGCATTGTGCTGGTGGGAATTGAGTTAATTTTAAGTGCTTCCTAATTGCCCTCTGGCTGGCTGAGGTTAAAATAATTCTTAATCAAAACCTTTGCATCTGTCTTTGCTGAGGACAATGTCAGGGCAATGCTTCTCTACTTGGCTGCACACTGGAATCACCTGGGGAGCTTTTAAAACCAGTGGTGCCTGAGTCCCACCTCCTGCGTTCTCATTTAATTGGTCTGGGATGTCACCTGGACGTTGGGAGTTTTAAAAGTTCCCTAAGTGGATCATATGCACAGGCAAGTGTACAAAGCACTGTGTTCAGGAGTCCCGCCACAAAAGGACCAGTGATCAGAGCATCATTGGTTCAAATGATGTTGCATTCCCAAGATCCTCCTGACCCAATTCACCAGCTGGATTTGAGACAGAGTGGCGGGGTGCAAAGAGACCCCACGGAGGGTGATCAAGAGATCCGGGCTCCAGATCCGGCTCTGCTGCTCACTAAAAACGTGACCTACTTGACTTGAGTGCTCTGGATCTCAGCTTTCTGGGATTTGAGAAAGAAAGAATTAGATAAGATCAGTATTTTCCAAACTTTTATCATTAACTACCATCTTTTAAGCCCCCTCTTCCCAAATGGATATAATGTTTTAAAAAACTTCATCTAGAGCCAGCTCTGATGGCCTAGTGGCTCAAGTTTGGCACACTCTGCTTCAGTGGCCTGGGTTTGGTTCCTGAGCACAGAACCACACCACTCGTCAGTCAGTAGCCATGCTGTGGTGGCGGCTCACACAGAAGAACTAGATGGACCTACAACGAGGATATACAACTATGTGCTGGGGCTCTGGGGAGGGGAAAACAAGACAGGAAGATTGGCAACAGACATTAGCTCAGGGCAGATCTTTGTCCGCAGCAAAAAAAGAGAGAGAGGACTAGTTCTGCCATTGTGCCACACACCTTAACGTATGTCCTCAGCCTGGAAGTCTTAGTTAAAAAAAGAAAAAAGAAAAGGGAAAAAAAATTCATCTCTCTAACTCCATTTATTAAGTGTTAATTTCCTCTCCCCCAATTAGATAAATTGAAGATATTGGCAGAAGTTTAAAGAAGGGGTCTGGCGTTTAAACTCCATTATACACTTCTCCACATTTTGGCTGACCCTGGATAAATGCAAAGTACTGAGTTACGTGGGCATCAAATGGTACCCTTTATTCATCTTAGAAAACATGACTGGGATGCTCACCTCTCGCCTGGGAGCTGGGTGTGACTGGGCTGTCTTCCCTTTCCATCCCCCTCCCCACAGAAGCCTCTGCCAGTGACCATCACGGAAGCCTAAGAACAGCGGGACTGCTCTTACCTCTTGGGATAAGCTCAGGCAGCTCTGGGAGGAAGCACTTGACACGAGGTCTTGCGTCCAACAAGACAACATTCAACGCGCTAACCTGGCCAACAGAGAGAAAAAGCCCCGGGGACTGTCAGGTTCTAGCCAACCTCATCAAGCAGATTCCCCTTGCTCTTTCTGTGGAGAAGGCTAAGCAAGAGGACAGAGGAGTGATGGAAGATGCCTCCATAGCCTGCCGCAGGAGAGCCGCCCCTAGCAGAAGGGCTTTCTTTGAAGACTGAGCAAGAATCTGGGAAGGAAAGAACAATTGGACTTCTGTGTTTATAACTGCCCATCAGATCCTCTGATTAATGTAAACTTGTCAGTGTTATCATTGGGCAAATAATGTTTAAGCCTAAAGCAAAGAAAACTGGTGTGTTAGCCAGCCCCCGGGTCTTAAGAGGGATGACTGCTGATTTTGTTAGGCTTTTTAAAACAATGTAAGTAGCTCATAGATCCCGTGACTAGCTTTGAAATGAGAGGATGGGAACTGATGGCTGGGACTGCTGAATTAGTTCTCAGATTCTTCTAACACAAAAAAAGAAAAATTTTATCACTTTAAAATATAAATAGAATGGAGGCGTTTTAAAAAATTCATGTTGGTGAAGAAGTGGGATCAATATTAAAGAAAAATTATAGAATTTGTTTTAACCAAATAAATATGCTTTAAAAATGCTCAAAACCAACTGCGGTCATGGGAGGGAACATTTCAGGAACCAGAAGTGTGTGCTGTTTTAGACAGGGCACTCAGAGAATTCTTCATATGTGGAAAAAGCATTGTGTTTTCAGCTGAAACCCTTTTGTCTACTCATCTTAAGCCACTGGAGTAGATGTCAAACAAACCAAAAATACGCATTATGTAATATTTTTTGGTCCTATGTTAACTTTTGATTACTCAATGGCTAATTATTTCATTTGATGAACACCAGAGACTCCTGCTTCCCTCAAACCTTATCTGGCTGTTGTCTTTTAAGCACTGTGGGGCTTCACTATTTCACTTCTTTCTGAGAAGTGGTGGCATAAACCTGAAAAGAGACTGAATGCATCCACGTTGATACTCGTGGGCATCTCCATAGCAAGAGTGCCTGGCACACACGTGGTGGCAGCATGGGGTAGACTCTTCAATTTTCCAGCCATGCTTGACTTCTCACCCAAACTACCTTGTTCACACATGCAGGGGATCAGCCTTTCATTATCCGTGGCCAGGCCACCGTTGATTAGACCAAGGGTAGGCAGCTGATTAAAGGGGAGCCAAAACATTGGTCGAGTTAAACCAGATTTTTCTTTATAATTTGAACCAAGAGACACAGAGACAGTAATCAAAGAGTGGCATTTTCTAGATCTCAAAAGTCACATAGAATCAGGGCCAAAGTTGACTCCAGTCTCAGTCACAGCATGAGCTGAAGTCATGGGGAAGCAGAAACTATGAGTCCTGCAGAGGAAAGCAGTCATCAAGAGCATGGAGCAGAAACACAGAGAAAAGCAAAGAGGAGAGACGATGTAGCCACATGAGTGAACAAATATTTAACAATCTACTATGTGCAAGAATATCAAAATGAATAAGAAAATACCTCATGCCTGGAGGAGGGTATAGTCTGAGTAGACGCATATATACCATTAGCTATTATATTCATCAAATTCATTCCTCGAACTTTTGTTTAATTTCATTACGCATCTGTTAAGCGGTTTGTGGAAAGTTCTGTGAGAATGCAGAGCGCCACGTGGGTCATTCTGGCCGGGCACTGAGAGAAGCCTCACAGAGGCGAGAAGAAGCAGTGGAAATGTGTCTAGTGCATCATGCTTGCCGAGGGAGCCCCGTGGAGCACCAGTTCCACGAGGTGGAATCTTCGTGAGTGTAGATGGATGGATAGATGGATGGAAGGGCAGATGGACAAACCAATCCACGGGCAAATAAGTTTTGGAAATGCTGAATTAACAAAGTCCACAAATTTCTTTACTGTAGGCCGTCTCAGTAACATTCAAACATGAATTCTGAATCTTTAGGAGAAATTTATGTTATATTGCACTGCTCAAAATTATTGGTTTGCAAAATTCTATTTTCCTTTGAGCATTTTATGGGGACCAGTGTTTGGCAGGTATAGATGGAAAAAATGCATTTTGCTCATTTCTGGTTGTTTCTTGTCTTTGTTATCCAGATTAGTTAGAATATGATTATCATTATGCAGACATAACAACATTTTAATATCAAGACTATAGAGGGAAGACTTGCTTACAGAGTCCTACAAGGATCTATCCATAGTTCTTCAAAAACTTTGTTTTATTTTGACAAGAAATTGACCCAATCTCACGGAAATAAGATGTTTTCTCCAGATTTTTGGATCGTTTTCTTTCAGTAAGTTGCTGAAACTTTATCAAAATCACATTTCAAGGACAGCAGGCGGGGTGTGAGGTTCCACCCCTGGGAGGCTCTGGGCCATGTCAGTGTGAGGGGTGTTGCAGCCTGGACTGCACACGCTGTCCCCCCAACCTTGTGGTCAGGTCGCCCTTAGCATTCTAGCACTTTCCTGCGACCACATAACTGGCTCCAGGGTGCATCCTCAGTGATATTTGTGCAGTTCAGACAGGGGGAAGTTGTTGCCTCAGAGCCAATAGAAATTCAAAGTGCTGACTGTCTTATGTCTCAGCATGTTTAAATCCAGCTGCTTAATCTGAATCTTTAGTTTTTTGCACTGTTTTCCTTCTTGCTAGATTTGAGATGTGAAATGACCTCCTCAAAGGCCTTCTTTTGAGGGCTCATTCAAATTCTAGGAGGTCTTTCATTTTCTTGTTCCTTCATTAATTTGCTTGGTCCATCATAGTAAGAGGTTAAGGAAAACACGGAACTACTTCACACAGCATTTCACTCCTATCCGTTGCTACTGAATAGGTCGGATCAGCTGGGGGGGCCCATGACACCACTGGCACCATGCTTCTGTCTCTTGCCACATTTTGTGTCAGCTATTAAAGAGAACACTGTACACTTAGGAAAATCACTTGTGGCTTTTTTTTTTTTTTTTTTTGCACATTGGACAGAAGGTTAAAAGGCAGCCCTGCAGAAACCTCATCAGCTATTTGGTTCTGGTGAAATATTATCATTTTGACTTTACAGTTTGCAGATTTTTCATCAGACCAGCTACAGCTACTAGAGCAGTTTTCTTTTCCATTGGAAAATTACAGAACACTACCCCTTAGCACCTAAACAGCTTTTCTTCTCTATAAATTAGGAATTCCTTCCCTTGCCGAGATCACTGATTTATTCTTCTTCCTCACATCCTGTTCTTGTTTTACAGCCTCCTCTTCTTGTTTCACAGATGCAAGTCTTGCCCTTATCTCGCTGGGGTTATTGAATCTAATTAAAAACCTGTTCAGACTGCTTCAATAACTCTGTTTCCTTGCATGTGGGTTCTTTTGTTTATTTATTCTGGCTATTCTCTTTTTTCAAGACATCGACTTTCCTCAAATGCTGATGATTCTTGGTTGTATACTCATTTTTTTGCAATAGATCACTCCAGTGACCACCAGAATGGAGGCTTTGTATTCATAGCCATGTAACCTTGATATTTTTTCTTAGAGACTTTTCTAGTCTCTGGTCGGCCGACAGCCCCCGTTTTGTTTGCGTGTCTAGGGGCATATCGTGTACTGTGTGCCCAGTCTACCAACTTGTCCTTAAACCAAGAGTCAATTTCATGCATGCTCTTACTTCCCTGGGAAATATTATGTAAGGAATTGTAGAAAAAAAAATTTATTTAAGGCTTGCCCTTGAGGTTGTTAAATACTGTGGTCATCTTTCAGGTTTGGTTTCTGCTATGGCGTTCATTCACAGCTTCAAACAACACCCACTTATTGAAGGCCTACCATGTGTTTTGGAATCATTCTTGGCTGGCTCCCACACTAACTAGGATGTGTGGCTTTGAGCTCATTAAGTCTAACGTTTCTCTTCATTGAAACTGGCATGGTAATTCCCACCTTGTAGGTTAATGTAAGGATATGAGTTATGATGTATGCAAAACAACTAGCAGGGCCTGCCACACAGTAAATGCTCAGACAAAAAAAAAAAAAAGAAAAAGGACTTTATTTATTTCTTGTGAGGAGAATTTGACCTGAGCTAACATCCATTGCCAATCCTCCTCTTTTTTTTGCTTGAGGAAGATTAGCTCTGAGCCACCATCTGTGCCAGTCTTCCTCTGCTTTGTGTGTGGGACGCCTCCACAGCATGGCTGATCAGTGGAGCAGGTCCACACCTGGGATCCGAACCTGCAAACCCCGGGCCGCCAAAGTGGAGCACGTGGAACTTTAACTGCTCTGTCACAGGGCTGGCACCAGGATGTTACATTTTTCACTCACATATTTACCAGTTTCAGTGCTGTTCATCCCATTTTGTGCAACTAGGTTTCCATCTGGTATAATTTTCCTTCTTCCTGAAGGACTTCCTTTAACATTTCTTATAGAGCTGGTATGCTGGTAATGAATTCTTTCAGCTTTTGTATGTTTGAAAAAAATCTTTATTTCACCTTTGTTTATGAAAGACATTGGTGGGTATAAGACTCTAGAATGATTTCTTTTTTCCTGTTAGTACTAATAGATGTCAATCCACTGTCTTCCTGTTTGCATTATATCCAATAAGAAGTTTGCTGTCATTCTTATCTTTGTTCCTTTGTACTGAACATGTCTTTTTTCCTCTGGATGCTTGTAACATTCTCTTTATCCTTATTTTAAAGCAATTTGATTATTACGTGCCTTGGAGTAGTTTTCTTCAGGTTTTGGGTTTGAAGTTCAATTGAGCTTCTTGGATCTGCAGGTTAATAGGTTAAAATTTGGAAAATTTTCGACCATTATTTCTTCAAATATTTTTTATCCCTATCCCTCCTTCAGGGACACCAGTTACCTGTGTATCAGCCTCCTTGAAGCTGCTCCACTGCCCACTGAGGCCCTATTTATTTCGTTTAGTATTTCATTTTGAATAGTTTCTATGGCCATTGTCCCAAGTTGATTAATCCTTGCATTAGCAGGGTCTAGACTGCTGTTAATTTTATACAGTGACTTGTCCTATCAGGCATTGTTTTAATTTCTAGAAGTTGAAATTGCATCTTTTTTACATCCTCCTGTACTTAACATGCTTATGCTTTCATCTATCTTTTTGAACATATGGACTTTAGTTATAATAATTGCTTTAAAATCTTTGTTTGCTAATTCTATCATCTGTGTCACATCTGAGTTATTTCTATTGATTGTTTTTGTTCTTTTTTTTTTTTTTAGGAAGATTAGCCCTGAGCTGACAGCTGCCAATCCTCCTCTTTTTGCTGAGGAAGACTGGCCCTGAGCTAACATCGTGCCCATCTTCCTCTACTTTATATGTGGGACGCTTGCCACAGCGTGGCATGCCAAGCGGCGCCATGTCCACACCCAGGATCCGAACCGGCGAACCGCGGGCCGCCGAAGCGGAACATGCACGCTTAACCCCTGCACCACTGGGCAAACCCCTGTTTTTGTCCTTATTATGAGTCCTATTTTCCTCTTCTTTGCATGCCTGGTAATGGCTAGTTGGATACCAAACATTGTGAATTTGACCTTGCAGGGGCAAGATAGCTTATATTCCCCTAAACCTTCTTGCGCTTTTCTTTTCTGAGATGCGGTGGAGTTACTTGGAAGCAGTTTGATCCTTTCAAAGCTTGCCTTTAAGGTCTGTTAGGCGGGTTAGAACGGCCTTCAGTCTAGAGCTAATTTCCCCGCTCCTGAGGCAACACCGCTCTGAATGCCCCATGAATGACAATGTCTTTCCACTCGACCAGTGAGAACGCGAAGGTGTTGCCAGTCTGTTCCTTTCCGGTGGCTCTTTGCCTGCCTTGGGTGGGTTCCTCACTGTGTGTGTGATGGGTCCCCAGCTGAAGACTCTAGGGGAATCGTCCACAGCCTCCAGGGCTCCCTTTCAGTGCAGCTCGCTTCTCTTAGTGACCCTGCCCTGAAAGTTAGAGTTGCTTTGGCCTTCCCTAATTCTCACCCTGTCTCCTCAACTCAGAGAGGGACCCCAGGTTCTCCCTCCCTGCCCTGTGGCCTGGAAACTCTGCAGACAGTGAGCTGGGGCAGTCATATGGCTCCCCTGGCTTGTTCCCCTTCTCTCAGGGATTGTTGGGCTGTGCAGCCTGTGCCCAATCTCTGAAAATCATTGTTTCATATATTTCGTTTGTTTCATTAGTTGTTTAAGGCAGTAGGGAAAACCCGGTCCCTATTATTCCAGCTTGGAAATCCATGTAAATACTCAATAAATCACAATATTCATTTTTTGTTTTGAATTTTTGTTGTTTAAACTTTTTTTTGAGGAAGATTAGCTCTGAGCTAACATCTGCTGCCAATCCTCCTCTTTTTGCTGCAGAAGACTGGCCCTGAGCTAACATCCATGCCCATCTTCCTCTACTTTATATGTGGGATGCCTGTCACAGCATGCTTGACAAGCAGTGTGTAGGTCCACACCTGGGATCCAAACCAGTGGACCCCAGGCTGTAGAAGCAGAACGTGCAAACTTAACCACTGCACTGCACCACCAGGCTGGCCCCTGTGTGTTTAAAATTTTTTTCCAGCATCACTGAAGGATAATTGGCAAATGAAAATTGTATATATTTAGTGTGTACAATGTGAGGTTTTGATATATGTATACATTGTGAAATGATTACCACAATCAAGCTAATTAGTGTATCCATCACCTCACATAGTTACAATTATTTTTTGCAGTGAGAATGCTTGAGATTTACTCTCTTAGCAAATTTCAAGTATATAATAGCTTGTTAACTATGGTCACCGTGCTGTATATTAGGTCTCCAGAACTTATTCACCTTTGACAAATATATCCCCATTTCTTCCACCCCCTCGCCCCAGCCCCTGGTAACACCATTCTGTTCTCTGTTTCTGTGTGTTACTTTGTTAGATTCCACATATAAGTGAGCTCACACAGTATCAGTCTTCCCATGACTGACTCATTTCACACAGTGCAACGTCCTCCAGGTTCATCTGTGTTGTTGCAAATGGCAGGATTTCCCTTCTGTTTCAGGCTGAATAATATTCCATTATGTATGGAATATGGAATATAGATATATATATCACATTTCTTTGTCCATTTATCTGTCAATGAACACTTAGGTTGTTTGTATGTTTCGGCTACCGTGAATAAGGCTACAGTGAACATGGGAGTGCAGATGCCTCTTAAAGATGCTGATTTCACTTCCTTTGGCTATAGAATCAGGAGTGGAATAGCTGGATCATATGATATTTTCTATTTTTAAATTTTTGAGGAACGTCTGTACTGTTTTTCATAGCGATGCACCAAATCATGGTTATTCTTATTTTTTACTCTATGTCCAAACACTGTGTTAGGCCCTATGGATCCAGAACAGTACATGATAAAACTGGATACTCTCTTATCTGCGTGTGCTCTTCGCCTTTATCCTTCTGCACCTCCCTACATTTTTGTATTCTGCTTGCTTTTTAAACCAGTAATCCTACCCAACATATTTTCCCACATTTCCTCATAGGCTTTGCAGCAATTATTTTTCATATTTGCATATTCTTCCATTGAGTGCATGGACCTAATTTACTTACTCAGGCACTAAATTTTGAGTAATTAGGTTGTTTGCAATTTTCTTTGCTGAGATAAACCCAAAAGGTAACACTATATGCATGTGTGTGTTTGTGTGCATGTATCTGAGCGTGCATGTGTGTGTCTATGAGCATGTATGTATGCATGCATGTGAGCTTGTGTGTGTGTGTACTTGTGTGTTTGTGTATCTGAGCATGTGTGTGTGTGTGTGTGTGTGTGTGTGTTGAGATTAGGTTCCTTTGCAGTTTTGCAACAAGGGTAAAAACCTTAATGATGTTATAAAGTCAGAGCTCCACTTGTTTGCTCTATAATTTTCCTCCTTTATTTCCTCCTTTCATTTTCTCCTTCTGTGTCTCTGTTTTTCATTCTCCTTTGTCTTCCTCCCTCCTCCTTCTTTCCTTCTTCCCAGTAAGCATTTATTGAACACCTTCTGTGTTCCAGCCACCGTGCTCGTGCGTAAGGTGTAATTGTGAACAACAGGCAGGATTCTTGCCTCAGTAGACCCTGTGATCAGGCCGGGGGCAGAGAGAAAATCCGATAAATGATAATATAGAATAAGTGTGGTGACAGGGGAAGTACATTTGAAGAACTCAGATAGCCTCAACCCATACAAGCTTCACACACCTCTCACGGGAGGGTAAGAGACGTGAGGAAGGAAGAGGCACTGGCAGCCTCTCCGAGGCAGCACCCGATGTGGGGCAGAAACAGGCAGGCAGTTTCCTGTCCGACAAGCCGGTCCTCAAGGCCAGGCCCCGCTACCTGCCTGCTGTATCAGCACGGGCAAGGTAACTTTTCTCAGCCTGACTTTTAACATCTAAAGAAGAGTCAGAATACATCCTAGGAGTCCTACGAGAGTTAGAGATACCGTAGGGAAAGTGCAAGGCACAGAGCAGGTGCTTAGAGCAGTAGCTATTATTGTTACTAGTTGTTGGATCTTGGGCAAGAAAACCTCCTGGCCTTCAGTTGACTTATCTGTGATATGGTTATTTATAAGACCCCTTGCTAAAGTTCTACAAAGGCAATAAACTTGCACAAGTGCCTACCATTAGTCTCTCTGCTCCATTCCGGCGACACACGGAGAAGATATTCTAGAACCTCTTCTGAGCGAAGTGGTTCTCCTTCCTTATCCCTGGTCTGCCCTGAGCTGGGGGCAGTACTGAAATAAAATGGGGGTCAAGTTCTTCCTTATCTGCAAACCTGGCAGTCACCCGGAAACCACCCTTTGGCCAGCTATCCCCCCAAAACTGCCTAGAAAACTCGGCATAAGCCTGGGAAAGGAAGTCAGGCTCCGATTTAAAGTGAATAAATCAAAGATTTATGACAAAAGAAAAAATTAAAACACCAAATAAATAAACAAAAAACTTCAGACATCAAGCATTTCTACTACTAGAAGATATAAAGGATATTTCAGATCATCTCCAATAAGAATAAAAAACAACTTAGATTTTTTGTTTTCTGCATTCTAGAAGCAGCTATCTTTGAAATTTCATGAAATGAGAACTTCCATGCCCTTCTAAGCATAAGGTTCATCTCCTGTGAGATATTCTGGTGGCCAAGAAAGCAGAGAAACAGATAAGAACATTCCAAATCGTGTCAGGGGCACCTTTGACTTGGAGCCCTCCCTGCCTGGCTGATAAACACTGGGGGAAAGTTCTTCTCTATCGTTTATTTCTTGCAAGCATATTTTTTATTTCCCAAATCCTCTGCTCTATGTTTTGCAAATTCCAGGTGCTTTGCCTGAGTTATTAAAACATAGACCCTGGGAGACCTTTCTGAATCACTGAGTCCAGCCCCATTACCTTAAAGACGAGGAAGCTGAAGCCCAGATTTAATAACAACAGCAATAATAATACTCAGTACATGTTGACAGAAAGATGACTGCTATTCTCTGCTCAGGCTTTCCCTATGCTGAGGAACCATTGGTCACACTCAGTGGTCCGATTTGTGAGTTATTGGATTTGCGCTGCAGTTAGGAGCCAAAGAGGTCACTTTCCAGCACTTTGGGTCAATCTCAAGTGCAGGCCCAACACCACATATTGCTAATTGCTCTTTAACCCTTTTGAAAGGTAGGTTTACAAACTCTTTTAAAAACTTGTCTTAGATAACATTGTAAAAATAAGACAAACCCATGGTGTCTCCTGATTGATGCCCTCAGATGGACGTAATTCTATGCTATGCCGTAGAATTCCTGCCCCAAATGCATAACCTGAATCTAATCATGAAGAAACATCAGATAAACCCAAATTGAGGAATAATATATGAAACAACTGACCTGTAGTTTTAAAAAATTCCAATGTCATAAAAGACAAAATATTAAAAGGCTGAGGAATTGTTCCAAATTAAAAGACTAAAGAGACATGGTAACTAAGTAATCCATGATTCATGATTAGATCTTGGGCTGAACAATACTATAAAGGGCATTATTGGGACAATTGATGAAATTTTAATGTAAGCTAAGATTACATAATAGTATTGTATCAATGTTAAATGTCTTAAATTTATTAATCATACTATGATGATGGAAAAGAATATTCTTCGGAGGTAATACCTGTTGAAGTATTTAGGGACAAAAGGGCTTGGGGTACACAACTTACTCTCAAATGGTGAAGCAAAGCAATTCTGCGTGTTTGTGCGTGTGCGCGCGCATATATGCATATAGAGGGAAGGAGGGTGGATTGTGTGGGGAGATGAAAAGACACGTGTACACCTGGAAACCACTGACTTGCGTCTTGACACATCAGCAAGAGCAGGCATTACGGGGAGGTAGCACAAGAGTGAAGTTGCTCCTCATGCCTTAGATGGATGACTGGGTAGTGGCTGATTTGCAAATGGACCCTCTCCTCTAATTTTATGTCACTAATATTTCAAATTACCTGCTAGAATATCTATGAACCAAACAGACAAAATGGCCTGTTTGTTGAATTCCCCTTTCTTTTAAAGGGTCAGATCAATTGATGCTCTCAGTACCATGTGTCATGTGCCAGGCACATACCCACCCATGAAAGTGTCCTAAGGCACTAATTATCACAGCAAAGGAGAGTAGCGACAGCAGCTCCTGCTAATTGTCAAATTCCCCTCTCTGCACACTTCCACAGACCCAGCCGGTGCTTAAGAAACACGAATTGGCAATGGAAGTTGCTATTCTTCCTTGCAGGCAACAGCAGTGATTAAGTGGGATGACACCCCTCCGCCTGCCCAGGCACGAACACTCTAGAAGCCCTTGGATTCCCAGCCATCGGCGGCTGCCCCGCAATAGCGATCAGCAATTCTGTTTGATTTAGGAAGTGCTAATCAATAATGAGTTCCACTTCGGGAACTGCACCGGCTTGATCATTTTGCATCTGGCACCCAGGACTGACACAGCCCAGCTGGAAGGGAGGAGACAGGCTGGGAGGGAGGGAGGAGAAATGTGGAGGGGAACAGGAGAAACACGTCCATGAAAAACCCAGTAAACCTCTTTCTTGAGTTAAAAATCGTTTCAACTTTCAAAGACAAAATCTCACCCCCCAGGGAAAGACATGACATAGATGCAGAGGCAACTGCAGACCAACTAAAGGCCAGCTCGACGTTCCGCGATTATCCGTCATCGTCAAGAATTCTTTACACATCATAACGATTCTAAGCGCCCTGCCGGGTTGTCTCAGACACTATTTCTATATCTTACAGGATTTTTTTTCTTTTCTCCAGTAAATAGCAGTTTACAACACAAGGTTTGACTGTAATTTTCATCAAACTGCAACTAGTGCAGGTTTGTGAGAGAGGCATTATTACTTAAATCCAGCTGTAATGCTCTTTTCTTTCAAGGGCCATTCCTCTTATACATTCTGTCAGCTAAGGGTGGCAGGATAGCAATTAGCCTGCAAGTCTATCCACTTAAATTAAAAATAAAATGCAGGGGGAATGCATGCAGGCTGTGTTCAAACTCCCTTCTGGTGGATTGAGGGTGTGTCCGGCCCCCACCCAACCATTCCCAAACACAGGATCCCAGGAGGCTGGACTGTGGGGTTTGGTGGTGGAGGGGAAGAGGCAGGATGCAGACCCAGCCTGTGGGCTGCAGCTATGAGCCATCCACATGGAGGCAGATCTGCAGTTGAATGCCAGGCTGACACACCAGGCGGCTGTCCATGAAGAAACTAAGCGCCGGCCAAGACACCTGGACTGGGTGAGGTAAAGGATGGAAAATTGAGAGCTGGAGACCTGAGCAAGAAGGTTCTGAACAAAAAGCCAAAGGTAGAGCCTGGTCTGGTTTCCTGAGCCTCTGAGACCCCCAGGGCCATAGCCTCATATCGCCAATGCCTCTGACCACCACTGAGAGGAAAGAGGCAGAAAGTGAGGGAGGGAGAGCTTTGAAGGGCCCTGGGGAAGCTAGGATTCTGAGGCAGGGAAAATACCGAACTGAGCTTTCTCGGCTGCTTCAATGCTGATATTTGGGAGCTAGCTCATTTCTTGTCGTGAAAATGAAAATGGACCCATTTATATAGTGAGGACTCTTGGCAATTTTCTTAGGTTTTGGTCAAAATGGCTTTGTTTTCTTGTTTTTTTGCTCAAAAGTGATCACTTTTCTGAATGAAAAGAAGACACGAACACATAGAAACAACACAGCTCTCACTGAAGACCCATCAGATTGGCAGTGGAGCTCTCACCCCTGCTCGGGGAACAGAATGAGCTCCTCACGGGGAGGGCACATTGGCAGTTCCCATTACCACTAGTTCATGGACTTTCACCAGTGTATTCAACAGTGTAGTCTCACTGGGTTATAAACATGATGAGACTGCACTCCGCCCGACCAACGCCCCCTGTTGAGCCTCCCTGCCAGCTGAGGAACAGGCTCCCCAATAGCCTGTGGCCCAGTTTCTACAGCTTTTGGCCACTTTTACCTATTAAGACAGTCTCATTGATGTGTTTAAAACCCAGTTCTGCTGTTTTAAAGTTTCGATCTCTTATCTGAGCCAAAGCTCTTTTCCTCCTCTGTTTCAGCAGAAGCTCCTGTTAGGGAGGTGGGGTCACAGAGACTCAGACGCCACCTTCCCCCTCTCTTCTTCCTCCTCTTGAGGTGGGTGGGAAGAGGCAAAGGAAGACAGTGACGTTCTTTCCCATGTCGTTGGGCGAGGGTGCAGTCTTCTCTCTGCAGACTTCTCCCTGTGGTTTCCGCTCCTTCTCTGGCCCGCACTGATGGGCTGTTGATCTCCTCTTTCACAGAGCAAGATCCAAACTCTGGGCTCTCATAGGGCACACGTGTGGGTTCCCTGAAGGGCTCCATGGGGCCCTGTGTCCTGAGTAGTTGCCTGACGTGAGATTTAATCTGCCTGAACTTCTTCCACCCTGCCTCAGTGCCTCCACAGAACATGACCTTCTGCCAGAGGATAGCACTTTTGTGGAAGTACCACCGAGATGGCACAAGCACTACTACCCTCTATGATGTCCCTTCAATCCATGTGACCAACAGTGGTATATTTGTCATGCCACATGCTGGGAATGCCGGATGCCTCTTTCTCTATACCCTGGCAGCATTAGGTACTCTCTGAATCCAAGCTCTCACCCAATTTCTGTAAGAGAGGACCACCAGACTCTGACTTAGTTTATGTATGGAAAGGAAGGAGAACAATTCTGATAGATGCCCAGAAAACCTTTATCATTGATTGTCTTTGTTCTTCTTTCCTTGGCTTTCATGGTGGATATTGCAGAAGTGTGAAGAGAGAGAATATCCTTTTTTTGTGAAGTTGGCATTCTCCAAAAGACCCACCCCCTTGTACCTATTCCCCCCTTAGGTTGGCTGGGGTGGGGATGGTTGAAGAAAAGACCTGTTCTCAGCATTGGTGCCCCTCAATATGCCTTCCTGGGAAGTCGCTGGTCACAACTGCTATGATATCATGGTGGTTATATGGAATGTGAGCACTTAACATCTTTTGTCCTCAGCTGTAGGCCTCACCCACAATTTTGATACAACAGGAAAAATAAAACAGAACATATGTGTAGCAGACCACCCATCAATTCTACTCCTAAGTATGTATCCTAGACAAGTTCTCACAGATGTGCGTGAAGAGACAGCTACAAGAATATTTCTAGCAGTACTGTTTATAATAGTGACAAATCGAAAACAATCTAAATTGCACAATAATGGAATGGGTAAATAAAATGTGGAAACTGGTTGGGTGTTCAGCCCGGTGTGCACAGGCACACTTAGGTATGCACAGGTGCCCAGAGGTGCTGCTGTTTATCAAGAGCACCCATGTGTGTTGGTTGGTGATGCAGCCATTCCACTTGTTAAATATTGTGAATATCATTCCCTGATCATTTGATTGAATACAATCATTGCAATGAAAATGAATGAACTAGGTAAGTATGGAGCAGCACGGATAGATCGTAAATGTGGGCTCAAGGGAAAAATGCACAAAGAAAAATGATGCCTTTTATATACAATTTTGAAAGCACACAGAAGAATGCTATTTATTGTATATATGGTATAAAACATGGATAGGAAATGGAACACCAAATTCATGATGGTGGTAGTCTCTGGGGAGGGAGGGAAGCTGGACTGGGGAAGAGTAGAGAGGAGGCAGCATCTTTATCAGTTATCTTCTATTTCTTATCTTAAAAAAGATCTGGATGCCAGAAGTAAGAACAAAAAAAGAAAAATAGATAAAGTAGACTTCATCAAAATTAAAAACTCTTGTGCTTTAAAGAATATTATCAAGAAAGTGGAAAAAACATCCCTAGAGAATGAGAGAAAATACTTGGAAATCATGTATCTAATAAAGGTTTGACGTCCATAATATACAAAGAACTTCCACAACTCAACAATAAATAGACAAACAACTCAACTTTAAACAGGCAAAGAACTTGAATAAACATTTCTCCAAAGAAGATATGCAAATGACCAACAGACACAGGAAAAGATGCTCAACATCACCAGTCATTAGAGAAATGCAAATAAAGACCACAATGAGATACTTCACACTACTGTTTTTTAAAAAAAGGAAAATGACAAGTGTTGGCAACGATGTGGAGAAATTGGCACTCCCATACATTGCTGACGGGAATGTAAAATGGTATATCTACTACAGAAAATGGTTTGGGCAGTTCCTCAAAAAGCTATACATAGACTTCACCGTGTAACCCAACAATTCCATTCCTAGTTATACACTGAAAAGAATTGAAAGCAGGGATTTGAGGAGATAACTATATGTCAATGTTTGTTACAGCATTACTCACAACAGCAGAAGATAGAAACACCCTAAGAGTCCAGCAACAGATGAATGGATCAAAAAAATAGGGTATATACATAGGTGGAAATATTGTTTAGCCATTAAAAGGAATGAAGTTCCTATACATGCTACAACATGGATGAACCTTGGAAACATTTTCCTAAGTGAAATAAACCAGACATAAAAAGAACAAACATTATATAATTCCACTTATATGAAACGTCCAGACTAGGCAAATACATGGAGACAGGAAGTAGATTAGAAGTGATCAGGGTCTGGGGACCCAGGAAACGAGAGTTCCCGTTCAATGCATACAGAGTTTCTTTTCAGGGCAATGAAAAAGTTTTGGATATAGATAGTGGTGACAATCGTACAACAGTGTGAATGTCATTAATGCCACTGAATTGTACACTTAAAAATGGTTAATGGGGGCTGGCCCCGTGGCTGAGTGGTTAAGTTCTCACGTTCCGCTGCAGGCGGCCCAGGGTTTCGCTGGTTCGAATCCTGGGTGAGGACATGGCCCCACTCATCAAGCCACGCTGAGGCGGTGTCCCACATGCCACAACTAAGAATACACAACTATGTACCTGGGGGCTTTGGGGAGAAAAAGGAAAAAGATAAAATCTTAAAAAAAATAGCTAAAATGGCAAATTTTATGTTACATATTTTACCACAATTTAAAAAAATTAATAACATAATGTACCAAGTACAATTAAATTGTACACTTAAAATGAGTGAATTATATGGTATGTGAATTACAGCTCAGTAAAAGTTTTGAAGAAAGACCTGAAGGAAATATGGCAAAATGTTTATTAATCCTTGGAAATGGGTATAAGAAGCGTTTGTTTTTGTGTTCTCTGTACTTGTCTAAATGTTCAAAAACATTTTTCTAAATCAAAAAACAGAGGACAAGAAGCGCATGGGGGGAGAATGATGTCAGAAAGAGAATGTAAATAAACATTCAAGATGAGGGAACTCCAACAGCAGTGTTTTCCCCTCGCTGCACTGGAAATGCATGTGCGTCTTTAAGCAAACCGTTTGCTCACGCAATGTTTATCTCAAAACGGTAAGGGAAGAAAATATTGACCAAGAAAGGCTGTATTTCTCCTTGGCTTTTTCCTTGGACTGGAAAGGCGCTAAGCAGCTAGGGTCTGTTTTCTGGAGCTCCTTGTCTGACAAGGTTTGCTATGACGGGAGTGGGAGTCCTTCTCAGCTGGCAGGAGAGGGGAAAGTGGGTCCGAAGCACCTGGAAGGTGCTGCTGCAGTCACACGTTCACTGTCCCCTCCCACCAGGATTCCGAGGTGCACCACAAATGCTCTTCCTGGGAACTCTGACATCACCATGCCCACCTCTGCCCCACGGAGTGTCCCTGATCTAGAGCGACACTTCAGTGACCCTCAGCTCAGAATGCCAAAGACTGGTCCACAGACTGCTGGAGAAAAGGAAGTCTGCCTGCCCTCCTGCTGGGTAATGTGGGGGAGCAGGAGGAAATGGTGCCACAGGGGAAGCTATCTGAAAAGAGAGACCATCTGGTCTAGTGCGCAATGGCAGGGAGTCATGGGGCACCTAAGGATGAGCTGGGCCTGGGGACTAGAAGATGAAAGCCCCATCCCTCCAGGGTTCTGGGGGGACCTTCAGGAAGCTCCTTTCCTGGAACCTCAGATTCTCCAAGCAAGCGCCATTCTGTTCCAAGACTTTCTCTTTTGGTAACTTGCCTGTCTCCTAAAGTGACTGACACTTAGGGACCTAAAAGAAGTCACTCGCTGATACAACCTGATTATAATACACTAGTTTGAAGCTAGTTGTCATGCTTGACAAGTTAGTTATCTTTTGAAGGACTGGGATTCATTTTGGCCTAAGAATCCTGGTTCCCTCTGAGCCTCGCTAGCGGGAAAGGAAGGACCTGGTTTTCTGGGAGGTCATGAAGCTGCAGGCAGGGCTCCACCTCACCTGCCCTCCTACACCATGCCTGTCCCCCTGCCCAGGTGGAGAGAAAGCACACCTGCAAGAGTCGTTTGGTGCCAGGTCGCCCTCTTCTGTCTCCACTGGCCCTGAAGTCTGCATGTGCTTCCCTCATGCCCTGTGGGTCTGAGCTCGTGGCACTATGTACGGTCCACTCATTTAGAGCAAAAACAGCTGCCTGTAGCAACACCTCCAGAAACCAGAAACTTAGTCCTATTTGTCAAGATCAAATGCTCTGAATTTAATCAAATTTGGAAAAGTGAATGATAATATCAAAAAGGTCCACACTAAGTTTATTATTTTATGTATAGCTGCTTCTAAATAAACTAATATCATGCACAAGTTCAGAGGCCTTAATTGCACATTAACTGTCTACCATATGCCGTAGGAACAAGAACTAAATCTTTTGGGAGAGGCAGTATACACTGAAAACAAAAAATCTGACATCTATATAGGAGTAGTTTTCCCCAGGTCTGCTATTTGTTGTAGGAACTCAATGGGTATCTGGATTAATGACAGTAACAAACATCTTTATAGACCTTATCAAAGATGGAATTCAATTAGGCTGGCTGGCATGTTTCAAATATTTAACCGATTCATGCATAATTTCACTTCACTGTGCTGACATCAGGGACAATCTATGATATGCCAGGAATCGCCTGCACTACGCGGGGTCTGTTATTTCAAGAACTGAAACCAGCTCAGTGTGTTACAGCATGGTCTCCCACCCATGGACATGAGGCTACAACATTTATCCCCGCAGAGTTTCGACTGAAGGAGAAGAAATCAAGTTTGCGAAGTCACGTGTGCTGTGATCTGGCAAGTGTGGGAAAAGCATGAGGGCCCTGGCATCGGGCCTGGGTTTGAACCCACCCCCATCTCATCGTTACTAATGAGATGATCACGGGCAAGTGTCTTGTATGAAGTAGAGGTACTCTCATGGCACCCACGTGCATTCGATTCCTAGGGCTGCTGTAACAAAGCACCACAAACTGGGGGGTGTAAAACAGCAGAAGCGTAGTCTCCCACCATTCAGGAAGCCAAGTGTCCAAAATCAAGGTGTAGGCAGAGCTGGCGCCTTCCCGAGGCTCTGAGGTAGACAGTTCCATGCCTCTCTCCCAGCTTTTCGCGGTTGCTGGTAATCTCTGGCGTTCCTGGGCTTGTAGCCACGGCTTCCGCTCTCTGCCTCTGTCATCCCAGGACCTTCTTCCCTGTGTGTGTCTTTGGTGTCTCTGTATCCAATCTCCCTCTCTTTGTTCTTATAAGGACACCGGTCATTGGATTTAGGGCCCACCCTAATCCGGTATGGCCCCATCTTTACTTGATTACATCTGCAAAGAGCCTATTGCCAAATTAGGTCATATTCACAGGGACGGGGGGTTAGGACTTGAACATATCTTTTGGGCGGGGGTTGGGGGGTGGGGATGCAATTTAACCCACTACACCATGCTATAGACTTGTAATTAGCATTTTATTTGATGATTTAGGGAAGCATTTAACACAGTGCCTGGCTTATAATAAGTATTCAATAAATGCTACTTCCCTTCCCCTAATAATACGATGTTTTTTAAAAAGTGCTTCTTTGATCTGTTCAGTAATCAGCATAGCCAGCAGATTGTGTTTCCAAATCACAGCCATAAAACCATTATTTGAGTGGAAATCTATGGATTTCCAAAGTATTTTTTCATCTTATTTAAGGACGTAATGGGACCACTACACTAAGATTTAAAGAAATATCTCAGACTCAGCTATTCCTTCTAGTGGAAGTCAAATTGCTTTCAACCTGAAAACACAATGTGCTACAAGTGTTTATCACACAACCATCTGTGTGGTGGAACAAATCTGGCCTTTCATGTCTGCCTACTTATTGGTAAATATTGAATGGCAGTTAGTCAATGAGACCAATGGTGCCTTAATAATAGTCACAAAAACCTATTGAGGAGAAACCACAGAAAAAGTAGACTTTTAAATGTTCAGAAAGGGTTAAGAGATATAGCAGAAGTATAAAACTGTAATAATCACACTTGATATTGGAAAAATATAGGCATCTTTTCTTAAAATTTCAATTGGATTAATTCAAAACCTTACCCAGAATGAGAATAGAGCAATATGCCAGATTCTTTTGCTAAATCCTTCATTGTCAAAGTCTTGAATTATTGCAAAGACCTCAAGATTTCAGAATAATTATGATATAGAGCAGTAACTTTCTATCACCGCACAAAATGTACAGAGCTATAAATCTTATTATAATATAACAGAGACTTCCAGAAATGCTTAAAATTCTTTTAAATACCAACTCAGCTAGTTGGTAAAATGTAGCATCTGCAATTTACTGACAGAAAAACTAAGGTGAATGACCTCACTCTAATCACGCAGAGGGCAGTGGATTTGCTTAGCTAATTACACTACAACAACTGAGCCGGTCTACAATCGTGTCAGTAATATTTATTTTTAATGAAATACACCAAAAGTTTGCAAACATCTTGTCTGCCTTATAAGTGTTTCCCCCAGGACTATTTAAAGATCAAAAAAGAAAATTTCAAACATGCAATCTGGAAAAAAAAAAAAAAGGAAGCAAATAAACAACAAAAAGACTGCTCTCTCTTACAGTAGGCAAACTACCAGCAAATACACTCTTATTCCACACTCTCCAACTCCTTCCTTCCTCCATCAGTCCAGTTATTCAAGGCACACCTTGAAATTATGGGCCTGGGAGAGTCCACCTGCCCCTTCCACCATTCTCCAGGCTCACGAGCTACCTCCATTTAACACAACCATTTATAAAGTTTCCAAACTAACCAATCCCTTTGCATTCTGATCTTCACCCTGTTCTTTCGCTGTCCAGCACCAGGTAGACACACAATCAATACCACTTATCAATCCTGGTGACTCCTGACTCTTCCTGTTTGTCCTTTTCTCTTGCTGGGGACACCGCTTCAGGATACAGTCCATCCAGGGGAAATTTATTCGGCCTCTCTCCTTGCCCTGCTCTTGACAAAGACCAGCTAAAATCAATTTAAGAATAGTGGTGAGTTTACCAGGCATTCTAAGACAAGGGCTTCCTGAGAGCCGACCTGTTGAAAAATTTTGGAGTATAGGAAATATAGCCAACACGAGAAGTTGGTCCGCGTCATGGTTTACCCTGATGCTCCCATCCTTGTCTTTAAGGGTTGAATGCAATGGCAGAAAGGAAATTCTGCAGAAAAAAGGCCCATGTGGGCTTTTTGAAGGCACTGGTCCGTGATTCTGCCTGGTACACACTGCTCTGGGATTTCAGTTCATAAGGACAACATCAACAACGACAGAACAGAAGTAGAAAAGAACAGACCAAATCCACCACCACAAAAAAAATGTGGCATGCACAGAGGCATCACCTGACTTTGTACAGGCAGGAAAAAAGAGTCTCTTCTAGACAAGAGTAGAAATCCCAAACAGCAGGACAGCTCATCTGAGGCCAGCTGTTCGGCAACTCGTTGGGAAGGGACTGGCCTTGATCAGCTGCCCCAGCTGTGACTGGAAACTTCTCTCCCTTGAATGTACGGCGTAGAACAATTCTAGCAGATACAGCCTTTCGGGTACCGTACCCTCAAATCGGAGCTGACAACAAGGTCCTGACAAAGCTGAACCCCAAGACATCAGAAAACCTATGAGGATTAAGAACAGTATCAGGGGCCAGCCTGGTGGCACAGCAGTTAAGTTCGCATGTTCTGCTTTGGTGGCCCAGGGTTCGCCAGTTTGGATCACGGGTGTGGACCTATGCACCACTTGTCAAGTCACGCTGTGGCAGGCATCCCACATAGAAAGTAGGGGAAGATGGGCATGAATGTTAGCTCAGGGCCAGTCTTCCTCAGCAAAAAGAAGAGGATTGGCAGCAGATCTTAGCTCAGGACTAATCTTCCTCAAAAAATAAATCAAAAAAAAAAAAAAAAAAAAACCCCAGTATCAGAAGATGTTGCAGTCAAACTCCTGGTCAGAGAGAGTTGGTGTGAAGAGTCAGTCTTAGGACCCCGGCCATGGGCTTGGGGACACCCCAGATGGAAGGATACTTCCTAACCCCCTTGGTGGGAGTGCACTCTTGCCCTTTCCCACTCCATCCCAAACTTACTTGACTGAGTTGAAAGGGAATGAGGTGATATATGAAAATGGAGGAGACACGAGAATGGGAATGAGGTTGAGGAGGGAACCCCATCCCCGTCTCCATCTGCACAGTAAGGAGGGTGCACACAACATCTAAGATTCTGTTCCCCGTTAAGAATGGTGGCAGAGAAAGACAAGTGCTAGGAAATTAAAGATTCCTCTCAGTATATTCCTTCACAAAAGCCCTACTCGTCAGGAATCCAGCAGCCCAGTGGGTGGGATTGTGCTCTTGTGTATTTCACACCCAAATGCTTGACAGATGAAGAAGATGCTACCCATCCACTGCCTACAGACCATGTGTGTTGAGTTTTTGCTACAGATGGGGCAAGAAACCCCCATTATCTATTTATACTCTCAATTCCAGCTCTTCTTGATTCTGGGGCCTTCATTTTAAAAATAATGTCTGGTTGGCATAGATGCTTATGAAATAGGTTGAAACAAATTGGTTAAATATTTACATTCAAACTATTCCTTTGGACTAGTTAACATATTCCAGCTAACTAAACTTATCAACCATGCAGTTTATAAATGCCTATGTGTTTTTGACATTTTCTAACACCAACCAGCTAATATCTGCATTGAATTAATATAGTTTACTAATGTCTAGCCCTCCTTTCCCAAAGTTAACTGTCCATTACTCCAAGGCAATTATTTACGGCTTGAAAGTGGGTTTGCCGAACCTGAGTGCTCAGTGTTATGTGTTAAGATTTGTACAAGGCAAATACACTTGCATAAAGGCAAGTTGATTATTTAGGGAGGAAAGGTTTAATCGAGGTAGCGGGCCACTACAGTAACCAAACTTCAGAAGAGACAGCCAACACAATCCATGATTCTTTGTTCTTCTTCCTCTTCAAATCCCAGAAGTAGATTTCTAGCCCTGAAAATACACACAGAAATGCATAATGCTCCGCATACGGTTGAGAGGCCCTGCTCCTCGTCCTCTGCCCTGTCCCTTTCCATTTTTAGAGCCGAAGGGCTCAGAGAAACATATCACTCACAGCATTTTAGAGCAAATAATCCACTTGGTCATTCCTCAAGGCTCCAGAAAATAGACCTTTGAACAATGACAGCTGGAAAATCCTGCAGCATCAGACACAGCTAATAGCGGATTCTCTGCCTGTTTTCAGGAGTCTTTGAAAACCAACAGACATAGTCCGCAGCACAACATGTGACAAGACATTTATTTTCATCTATTTGCTGTAAGCTGCTGAAAACTAGAAATATCAAATTAGATCAAATGTTTTAACATAGGTTAAAATCGATCCTTTCCTCGCATTTTGGGTTCTGCCCAACCAGTCCTCAGACTGGGGCCTCTGCAGCGTGAATGCATATTTCATCATAAGAGGGAAGGAGAGGCCCCTAATGGTGATAATTACTGTCACCAAACCAGAAGGCTAATTGTCAGAGGAGTTCTGTCCTCTCTGGGCGGCGAGATGGTCCTCTCTGACCAAGGGCTGGGCAGGAGGGCCGGCATCTTCTGGCAGAACCATTTTTTCCTTTCAGTTCTTTCAGGATGTTTAAAATCCTCTCATGTATAGACGCAGACTAATCAGATACAAATCCAGCGAGAATTTTCTCAAACAAAGGCTGTGTTCGGTATTTTTGTTTTGTTCTGTTCCTGCCAACCCTCTTTGAGGAATGGAAAATGTGGAAACCCACAGGACACAGAGGCCTCAGGACTCTGGCCTGGATTGCCGGTGTGGATTTATTCGATTTATTTTTATGACTCCACTCCAAGGGTAAGCAGCACCCTTCTTAAAGAAACTCCAGGCCTTGACTGCCTTTCTCTCGTTGTTAATGCACACAGCTTCCCAGAGAAGAGAGGAGACAGCTCTGGGCACCCTCCTCCTGCGCCGGCAGCGGCCGAGCTTTGAGACGGCGAAGCGACTGGGCGAAGCGACTGGGTCTTGCCGAGGTTACTGAGTGTGAGGGGAGGATGCCCAACCGAGCTCGGGGCCTCAGGTCGGGGGCTGCAGCCAGGAAACCCCGGCCGCAAGGACCCCCTTGGGGCTTGATTTTGTTGACATACCTATTTGTGTAGAGAATAAGTAAACGTTTCAGCTCTTCTGCTCTTTGTGCCACACCAACACACACACACACACACACACACACACACACACACACACACACACA